>NC_079912.1:8354190-8494134 GCF_024868665.1 Triplophysa rosa
TTTAAGATGGTCATGTGCTGGTTTAAGATGGTCCTTAGCTGGTCATGTGCTGGTCTATAGCTGGGTTAAGCTGGTCAAACCAGCATCAAAACATACATAACCCAGCATATGCTGTTTTTTTCAACAGGGCATGTGAGCACATTGTATTTATTGTGTTTCGCACATAACCACTAAACCACAGCTTTAACATTTTCTCATCAAATCTCACAGGAACTGCTGAAATACGCTGAAACTCCTGAAGGGCTGAATATCAAATCAAACAAAGAATAACACTGTACAGACATAATCTCATTGGGGTATTATATGAATTAAAACACTAAATTAATAATGAAATATGGCGGCTAATACCCTCAACATGTAAGCTATGTTCTCTGTAAAAGAGATTAGTGAGAGAAAGTTAAAACTAGAGTTCATTCTTTCAGAAATGTCTGAACAGAAGTTTGCTGTTCGTTGTTGAATAATTCTCCTCAGGATACGAGTAATTTAATGTCTGAAACACCTGCCGGACTGAATGCCTCGGGAGAGTCTTAATGGTTTCCTCTACATTTTTGGCATGTCATTTAGTGGAAAGTGTGCAAAAAGGAGTTATTAACCTTTAACATTTAAGACGTCCGTTCATTTCCTCTTTTGTACTGTATTTTTCCCTTTATTTTTCTACAATTTTCACTCCCTGAAAAATCTTTCTCATAGACTACAGAAATTGAATACCGTTAATGTATTATAGTACCTTCCACTACCACATCTAAATGTAAAATGCTATGGTGTTTTGGATAGTGAATTGGTCATGGTTATGTGGTTGCACTTGCTAGGTGTGCTCAATTGTGTTTAGCATGTTGCTATATAGTGGTTGATGGTTGCTACTGCTAGGTTTGGATCAGTCTCTTTTGTTTTCTTTTTCAGTTTCTTTTGCCCATTTTATCATCTACCCGTTTAAAATCCTAAATTTGTTCAATGAAGGAAGTTGTTTTACATCTCTCCTCAGTTAGCTACTTGACTTGCAGTATCAGTGACTAGCACAAACAGTCCAAGACAAGTTACACCAAAGTTCATTTTTTACATTTTGTTTTATGTAAGCGACAGTAACCACTTAAAATTGCTAATTCTCTTGTTCACTGGCCAAGTTGTACATTGCACTATAGGTGCTGGGCGATATTTATCGCGATCATAGACTATATGATATGGACAGCGTGACACCGCTTCCTTCTATTGTAGAAAACTGATTGTAAAACGTCCAACGATGGGCGCTGACATGTAACACAAAAAAGTCAGTTTGATAGAATGTCTGAAGTTACACTTCTATACTGAATTGAAGTGAGAACTGGACAGATTTAAATGTGTGTTTATGACAAAATGTGTTGCGTGCTGATGGGGAGCGAGTAATAGGGAGACAGGGCTGGAAAACACATGAATCAAAATAGCAGAACATGAGAAAATATGGAAATATGGAAATATTCAAACATCTAGAGACCAGAGAGGAAGTGGAAAGCTGAGGCAGGTGCATATAGTATGGTAATGCTAAAAAACAACCTAAAGCCGTGACACGAGACATAGACGTTACTACAAGACGCCACAGATCAGGAGAGTGTTAACCTGCTGGAAAATCCAGAAATCCAGCTGGGTAGCTGTGTTTTGAAAAAAAATCTGCTTTAAGAAACCATGTAAAAAATTGCTAATACAGCAAACTAGCACAATAAAACGCAATAAAAACATAATGCAATAAAAAAAACATGATTAAAAAAAGTGTTCTTGTTTTGCAGATAAACTCTTCATATGGTTGCCTTACTCGCATTGTAGGCCAAAGGAATACCGTGGTATATACATCTGTACTATTGTGCTTCCATATTTAATTTCTTTAAGAGTTAGCCTTCTGAAAACATTTAAAAATCACAAATTCATGCAAAGATTTGTCTATGAAGATATGTCTGCTTGTTTCCACCTACACAAGTTTTGTCCATTTAAGAGCGCTCTGAATTAGTTAGCACTGAAATCAAAGGGTGAGGTGGCCTCTCTCTATCCAACACTGAGATTATGATATTTTTTAGCCCTCAGGTCTGATTTTCATATGAAAGCTTTGACACAATACGAGCATGCGAGTCCCATATATTGGTTTCAGTCATCAGTACAATCCTCAGTTTGTACTCTCCAGACACAACCCGTGCATAATAGACTGTATGTTTTCCATATATTACACACAGACAGGTATTAGAACAATGAGGTTTACTCACGATTGCCAAGAACAGTAAATTCCATTGGCCTTTTCAGTGTAATGTGATGCTTGTTTTCCTTAAAGCAGGAAAGTAAATTCAGAACCATAAAGCAGATTTACTGTGGCAGCACACTTTGCTTGGACTGTTAGTAACAAACGTTGTTAGCTTGAGTGTCTTTTGGCTTTAAAACCTAAATTTAGCTTCTAAAGGTTACGACCAGAATATATGCAGTAGGGATGTGCTAACTTTTTAATTTGTGAGAAGCAATAAATGATTAACATAGTGATGCACAAACACACACATTTCAGCTTTCAAAGTATCGCAAAGTATGTCATGAGGATTGTGGGTCGATGAAACCGCGATATCTGAAGGTCCTTTTTAGCGTTCTGCGCTAGTCAACTGTCTCCACCTTTAAATAACCCTCCAAAAGCACTACTTTAGAGTACTCAGAAGCCATTGTGATGTTCCAGTCCAGTGTAAATATAAACCAGCTGCTGTTCAGTGACTCTAGATGTCTTTGAAGTGTCCTGCTTGGAATTAGCGATAAGCTGTTTTGACTGATGGCTTTCAGCTCTGTCCTTAAAGTTACACAGGTGCTCAAATTCCAGCCTCCCAACAGGATAGAAGTGAGGGTTATGGATTTCGCGGCCTGACACTTGGTATAAATTTCCCGCTAACAAATGCTAATCTTGTTGGAAGGGGGTTTGTGAAAACAGGCCATGTACCAAGAGATAGAATTACTGTGTTTCTCTTGATGACACCCCAGTTTTGTTCCAACGGCAAGTTTCTCTACACTCGCAACACGTGCTGGATATTAATAGACGTTCGGCTGACTGGTACACATCACTGTCAGTAGCAGCTTCAATGGGGGGTAGAACAGAGAAAGGTGTTATGGCAGAAACAACAACCTGACATTGGCACACTGACAATTTTTGGAATTTTTGCGGGGCCACAAACTGTTTATTTCTATCCGTCATATTATCCGTTTGCTACTTTTAAATAAAATAGTTTTTTAAAGCAGTTATGAAGCACAATATAGGTGTTGTAAAGTAAAAAAAGGTATCACGGTATAATGTCCAATATACAGTATTGTAATAGGTAATGTGGTGCCACCTACGTTTTTTGGGGGGGAAATACTAAGTGAGTATTTTTTTGTAGTGGAATTCAATTTGTGTTTCGTAGGGAACAAATATTTGAAAAATAGTATTCTTAAAGTGTGTGCACACCGAAAGCGAATGTGATTGTTTTTGCGAGAAGATTACATAGAAAGTCAATGCAATGACGCAAATTGGTTGACGTAATTGCAGCAAACATGCAATATTTGTAGGGATGTAACGATTCACCGTGAGCCGGTTGAAAATTGATTGTCATATGTGACGATTCAAGGCGTTTTATGTCTTGAATCGTATTTTATGTATTTTAATAAATAAATGTAAATATAACTCGAGCGGTAAACAAAAAAAGCGTCCGAATGTTGTTTTTACAAAATACATTGCGCAATGTTTTTGCTTTGCTTTTGGTGTGAACACCATCAATCCTTTTGTAAAAATGTGTCCTTATCAAGTTAAACAACAGTTAAACAAGATATCGAAGAGCACAATTGTATATTCTTACTGTGTGTTTATATTTTTTATTTTAACGAACAGAAATTGCATGTTATGTTTGTGTTGGTGAATAAGCTGCAACATAGATCCGATCCTTTGCTCCGAAGGCCCGTCTACACGAGACTATGAACCGTGTTGAGAGCATTAAAAGCTAAGTCTTTACAAACTCAAATATATACACAGGTGTTAAGACAATAGGCTGTAGAATCTGAGACATTCAGGAGGGCTTGAGGAGCAGATGCTCGTCCATTGTTCCTTTGGTTTATGACATCCACAGTTCTGAATAAGGGTCGGCCATCAGCCTACTAATGGGGTAATGCTTTCAACACGTCACATAAACTTTCATTACAGGGGCCTCTCGGTCCAGCCACGAGCCACTTCTTAGCTCAATTAAAAGCATTACTACATTGAATGCTCAAATAGTCCATAGCTGTTCTGAATGTTGGGGGTCTGGATCTCCTCCTGCAATTTGATTAGGAAGGAGATGGGTGGGCAACATGATACGGCATCTCGTATCTATCGCAACACAAAACAGGACATGCTCTGTCCCCGGAGCTGTCGGTTCAATGTAATAAACTACAATTACTTCTTGCCAGAAAGGTTTAAGCAAACCACTTAGTATCTATCAGTCTGTCCATATGGTGAGGAGATTAGCCAACCATGTTTTTCAAGAGCTGTTCTGGAGAATTTATTTACCTTCATGTTGTTCCAAACCTTTCTGAAGAAGAAGAAAGAAGAAAGAGTTTCTGACTCTTTCTTCTGTGGAACACAAAAGAAGATATTTTGAGAAATGTCTCGCTGTTTGTGTCTAAACAATAGGACTTAATGAGGGCCAGTGTTGTTTGGTTACCAATGTTCTTCAAAATCTTCTCCTGTGTTCTGCAGAAGAAAGAAACTTATACAGGTTTGGAATGGCATAGGGTTGAAAAAATGATAGAATTTTCATTTTTGTGTGAACTATCACTTTAGTAGAAGGGAAGGGTTACGGGATATGGTCTTAACTCTAAAGAAGGTCTCAGATTCCTCCACAAATATACAGTGGCATACTTTGTTATGTTTGCGTAGGATTGTGGCCAAGGTTTTTGAAGGTATATTTTGCTTTGCGCACTGAAGTGTAAAATTCCTTCTTTTGTTTGTGAGCTTTCTCGCCCAAACACCCCTCATTGTTTTGGCACATGATGTGTGCCTTTTGTCAATGGACGGGGTGACAACAGTGCAGATTAATGGCTTCTATACATCAGAATGGTATCTGTTTTGACTCATTAAACCGCACTGTAAATTGGTAAACAACTTCCAGAGAACATCTAACACGTTTCTTAATAACAACAACAAAAGACATTAAAGGAACCATTTATTCTACAACTAGAATTCGGTCATTATTTACACACTCTAATGTTGTTCCAAACCTGTACGTTGGTATTCAGTTTGACTGTATTCCAAGTCCTCTGAGGCTGTATCACAGCTTTTTGTGATGAATAGACCAAAATTTATCGGTGTCCAAAAACCTGTTTCCAATTATGAAATGGTAATTGACACAAAAACAGCATTGGCTTGTGTACCAATGTGAATGAGAATTCAAAAAATTTGTGACTGTTTGGGGGGGTTATGTTCTTGTGAAGCTTGACTGCCCCTGGTTGCTATACACCGCCAATACTTTCTTTTTTTGTGAATTATTCATTTAATGCATCTGAATTGACCATGATTCTCTTGGTCTGCTCAAGAATAGCTCTTGAGAATGCAATGCAACAGGTTGAATGTTACCTTGGAAACTCATATTTCTCATTTAGTTTTGAGTGTTCTCATTGGAATTCTATCACATGTAGTCGGTCTAGACAAAATGACATTTTTATGTTTGCCCAGTTCTGTGGATATTCTCAACAGAATAATACTCCATACATTTCAAATTTAAACTACGGCTTAATCCTAAAAGAAAACACATTTTGGCATTTTTGGAAATGTCATTTTAAAATTGGGTTTCATTCATTCTGTTAAAGTTAATTTATAGTCATACATGTCTGGATTTTGGATTTTTTTCATGGCAGCTAGTTGCATTGGGGGATGCCAGTCATTCATGTGATTTCTTGGCTCGCTCCTATGCACTGGTCTTGATGAACAAAAAATGGTGGAATTCCTATTCAAGCTGTCTACAAATGCCTTGTGTTTTCTAATTTGCAATTAGCCGAAGTGTCCAAGTCTTTATTTGATTCCAGCCAAACTCAATTGGCGACTGATCCTCTTACAGTTTTTTGACTTACAATGACTCTGTTTCTATAACAGGATGCTAAATAAACCACAAAACAAATCGTTTAACAGCATGACAGAAAATATGTCTGAAACAAGTCTCTTTTGTACAGTATGTTTCTCAGACATTAAAAATGGGGATTGTTGGAAATATGAGACGGGAAACTTCCAAAGCAGCTCAGTTATGAGTTTGTGGGAAGAAATGTCTTGTGCTTGGCTCATGCCCAGTAGCTCAACACATACAAACATACACAAAACACACAATTGTCTCTAACCAGGCCAGAAACCAGAGAAAAGACTGTTTTGATTCTGAGCTGATGTTACTGGAATATCTGTTGGCAAAAAGTATTTTCCTGCCTCTGTGGTTCTGCTTGGAGGACAGTTTGTAAGCAAGTGTATCATAATGTGACCGGAAAACAGACCTGAAATCTGCGGTAGGTTACGCACACACTTATGAACGGTTCTCCAGAGCCGAACCGCAGACATAAAGAAGCTATCGTCAACTTATATTCCTGGAAAATCAACCCACGCTTTTCTCTTCTTGTTATACTGATATTAAAACAACACAACTTTGCGTTTAATCGAATGTGCAGTTGCTTGGAGATACTACTTTACATAAATAGTACTTTTTAATTCACTGGTTGCCATAAATTAAAACAAAGCAGGTGGCCATATGATACCGATCTATAAATAACAAAGTCGTGTGTCTACCTGCAGCTATACAGCTGTTTGTTTAAATAATTACATAAGCCAACAAAAGCTTATCTGAATGTTTAAACAATACTAGCTAAACCATATATCGCAAGAAAAAAACGCAATATTGAAACAATATACACAAACTGTAAAACTAATGCTTAGAAACGATCAAAATACAGATGTTATTGGTCTCCTAATAGCTTTTTATTTCTCACCGCATAGTAATGTGCTAAAACACTTTTGTGGTAAAATGCTTCGGTAAATACATAGCAATACCTTTTACATTTCATACTTTAGGGCTGACAATCAACTTACAATGCATTCAATGTATACATATTTTTCCAAATGTGTTTGCTTGAATCCGAACACAAAGTCTTGTGACCTACAGGAACACAACACTCATCATGTACCCAGCATGCAAGTACCACTTTCATTTTCTTCAGAATATCTAAAAATCTAGTGATTTGCTTTCTCTCAAACAGTCATGCATAAACACGCACATTTCAAGTCCTGCTGTGAGCAAGCATCCGTCTATTTCATTAAACATTCTATTTCACAACAGCCACCTGACAGAAGTGTGGCCAAATTAGTCTGTTCTGAGCGCTGGGAATTCACAACAAGACCAATTATAAACTTGGCATTCATGTGGTCAGATGCACAGACTGGATCACAGGTGAGTCTCTCCAAGACATAGGGTGGGTTGCGCCAACAATGATTCAAGTAAAAAGAGTTGAGAGCTAATCTTGGGTTTGTTGTTACTAGTTTTATTTTAATTTGAGTTGAGTTAAATTTTAAGTTAAATTCTACTTAAATTTAATCAAAGATTAACAAATCGTCGATTAAACTTGAAACTGTATTTACAACGTCATCTGCGATTCATTTGATCCGCCATGATGGATTTGCCAGTGTAAAAAGGAAATAAACAGCTTGTACAGGATAAAGATAAAAATGCAAAACAATTTAGAGTTTACTTTGAATTAGCAATTACTTTAAAGGAATTTAATCAAATAAAAACATTCAGCATTTTTGTTCAGCATTATAAAACTATAAAACAAAATTTAGGCTAGTTGGAACAACATCTGGGAAATATTGTTGTAGCATGTGTTTGTACGCAGATTCAAAATATTTCTAGTATGTGTGATTTAAAAAGCCCCATATGCTGGATCAAACGTAATGGATTTGTAACAGTGTGCATCTGTGAATATTAATGTGTGAATGAAAGCAGCATGCTTCAGTTTTGAATCTTCAACCCTCAGACTGTAAGTATTTACTATTTTGTACACAAACAACAGGATCTTAATGAATTTAGTAGGTTAAATAGTTTGGTTCACTTTCATGCTAATGAGAGGCGAGAGGAGAGACGTTTCATTTCTGATGTGTTGCTGAGATAATATATTGACTTCTCCCCTAGAGACATATGCAGATGAAACAAAAGCAAACTCACATCAAACTGATCACCATAGCAACAAATGCAGCACACTGTGACATATTCACCTCATGCATGCATCCTTGAAAAATAATGTTATTCAAAATACAATGCCTGTGTCAGTGTCCACTGATGAGAAACTCACACTCGCGTGACGTTGACTACAGAATGTTCGCAACAGCACACAATGTATACTGTACACATGAATTTTCTGTGTGCATATAATACCTAAATGACCATATGCATAATTGCGAAGTGTGCATCACAACACATTATGCAAAATATTGTATCCCATGATGCAATGCATTCTACTTGACATTTCATTTTTGTGTTTTTCTGGACTCCTTATATAATTTAAATGTGTGTGTGTATATATATATACAAACTTGTTTACAGGCTGTATATACTGTTAGATGAATAATTACTCATCTAGTATTTCCTTGGAAACAGCTATTTATACATGCAGTGGGCATTGTTTGGGCAACATGCGTTGGCACATGCGCTGTTGATGCCAGCCAAGCAGCGTCCATTGATTGCTCGGATTAATTAGAGGACAGCTGTCAAGGCTCAGGATCCCTTCTCAGCCTGTGAAAATAAAATAAAACTGCTCTCCAAGCAAAAGAACAAAAGATACAGTTTGCATAAAGAGCAAAAGTTTGGTCGCGGGAGACTCAAATGAAGAAAAAAATCCATGCATGCAAAAACAAACGCATGCCTCCTTCATTTTCCCCATTCAAAGATACAGCACCCGCCCTATTAATGATCTCCCTCTATTCCCTTCAGTCTGGTGTGTCTCTCTGCTATGACCTGAAGGCAGCTCACAAACTGATAAATGAGCTCAAATCCTGAATCAATTGATACAACACAGGGAAAGCGGCTTGTTTGGATGGTTATCTTAACACGGTACAGAGTTGTTGTTATGAGATATTGCATCTGTACTGTGGGTCAATGAAACCTTCTTTGGTTAGTTTGGCTGGATTTATCTGCACTTTGAAAAATGATCATGGGGAGATGACGCTTGGTATAAAAGTCAAGCTCTGTGAGTTAACTGAGCCTCATGGTCCTGATACGGAAAACATGAGTTTTTGGGGATGGGCTGTACTGCCCGTTTGTATTGTTTTTATATTGTATTTAATAATGTACATGTATAACACCAAATAACAATGTCTTTTGAAAACATTTTATTTGTGTATTTATTTATTTTAGATAATATCTAATTACATATTGTATTTTTGTGTACCTTATTTACACACAATACCATAATGCATTTACATTAATGCATTTAAAATATTCTATATTTATTTGTTAGTTTTTTATTTATGTACATTGCATAATGCATTTTTGTATGACAGCGGCTATTTTCACTAAGTGAAAATAGTGACAGATGCTATTTACACCAAGTTTAAATAGTAGTAGGTTCTGTTTACACTAAGCAAAAATAGCAGCATTTCTTAGCGATATGCTTACACTAACATAAAATAGCTGTATTTTCTTTGGACTAAATAGAAATAGTAGTTAGATGCTCTTTACTCATAAATAGTGGCAGATAACGTTACTATTTGCACCTCAGTATTGTTGTGCATTAAACATTATACAATAATAACAGAGTGTAAATCATAATTTAAATAAATTTAAATGATGGCAACTTATTGAGATATTAAAGCCCTACACTTATCCCTAACCTTTCCCTAAACGTTATGAATAAAAATGAATTTTAAGTCTTAAATATATTTTATTGAAAACAAATGCCTTATGATCTGTAAGGTAATAGAAAAAGGTTAAAGAGCATTTTCAGCGAGAGGTGGATTAGAACCCCGGTCTTCCGTGCCAAGCTAAACAGACTTTACACCTTATGCCACTGGAGTCTCTGTTTTAAATGGTGTTGTGGATGGATTATGTCGGCAAAGGAGAAGTGCTCACTAACACAGATTTAGACAGATTTGTGAACAATATTTGAGAGAAATAGGCCTTTTGTGTACATAGAAAAAGTCTTAGATCTTTGAGTTCAGCTCATGAAAAATGGGGGCAAAAACAAAAGTGTTGCGTTTATAGTTTTGGTCAGTGTATATATACACATATATTCAGTATAGTATGGTAGAAAAGAAGATTTGATTCGGTAATTTGATTTATTAGCAACCAAAGCCCAAAAGCTGCAGATAAATTGATATTTATGGTTTTAGTGGTTTTAATGGTGAACAGGTGCTTCTGGTTTGACCATCTGAACAACAGTCTGGTTACCGCTTTCTTTCCTTGAACTCATGTGACATTGTTCAATCTAAAATATGGATTAATGTTGTGCTTAATTATTTATGACACATGACACAACAAAGGGGCACTTGCTTTGTCTTTATGTGATTATAAACTGTAATTGCTAGATTTGTCAATGCAGCAGTCATTGATTTTCATTATTTAAAATTACACAGTTGTTACACAGTATTATTGGAATTATTTAGGATAGCAATTTGTATAGCAAGGACACATAGATTCTTTTCACTAATAAATGTTATCAGTAAAATGCAATATGAGAATGGTTTTTAGAAGAAACCGCAACACGCGATGTACCTTCAGCTCAATGTCAACGTTCTCATTTACACTCAACACACAGTGAGAGCAAATAGGGCATTTTACGTGACAGCGTGTATCATCTGTGCTCTCAAGTGTGGAAATTGGGAGTGTGTGAACTTTGCAAACTGCACTCTGTAGTCAAGGATCAAATGATGTCAAATGATGTTTGTTTACATTGAGTGAAATTTATGCCAAAATGATCATGCTGATTTTCCTTCAGTATAAAAGTTTTAGCTCCGGTAAACAAAAAACTTTTGTTCTCTGTGAGGTCAACACGGTGCTTTTCATTTTCATCTTTTCAACACATCCGTTGTCTCATAAACTTTAAGTAGGAATAAAAATGACTTCTCTAGAGCTTGTTAAACATTTCTGAATTCTGAAAGTTACAAATGAAGTGTGTAGTTTTCGTGAGCCTACAAGTTTACTTGCAGTAATAAAATATTAAATTAGCAGTGTACAGTTACACTTAAAAGTATACTTTTATTAACTTAATTTATCTTAAGTTTAACTTAAAGTCCCAGTTTTTTGGAGGATCTAATGACAGAAATGCAATATAATATACATAACTATGTCTTCAGAGTTGTATAAAGTGTTGTGATCTATTTTTGTTCAACTATGTGATTAATTCTATGCGGTTTTAGCTTCATGTCGAAGTGCTCTCGTGAGCGTGCACCATAGACTGACAAGCCAGAGGAGAATATATCGAGTCATTATTTTGGTTTGTAAGTCGTTATTTTGGTTTGTTTTTCACACATAAAGTATTGTCGTCGCTTCAAAAAACTTCAACTGTGCCACTATGAGCGGATGGACCAATTTGACAATGTCTTTAGTACTCTTCTGGACCTTGACAAAAACTTTAACCATTGTGTCTATTAGGAGGCCTGGAAATCTCTTGGATGTCACCTAAATATCTTTATTTGTGCTCCGAAGATGCCGGGAGGTCTTAAAACATCTTTAACGTCATGTGGGTGAGTAAAAGATTACACAAATTTGATTTTGGGATGAACTTACCCTTTTTAAGAAAAGCTTCTTAAAAAAACCTCTTAAAACTATTTCCGGTTACCAGTTTGATACGTAGTGGGGTTTTGGTACCAGCATGACATTTTTTGTATGTTTTGCAACAAAAAATGATAGGTCAAATCTCTTACTGAAATAATATCACACATCTCCACAAGCCGTAGGATTTGAGTTATCATGTCCTGGCACAAACTGAGTTATTTATATACAGTATTTAATAGTCATGTTAGCTTTGTGGATAAGGATATTCAATAATAAAAATCGTTCACAATAAAAGTGATGCTCGTTTAAATATTGACATGCTCAGGTGTTTTGCCATGTGTACACACAAAACAAACAAACATGCAAACAATTCTTCCTCGTGTGTCTCTCTCAGCAGTCACCTCTTTATTCTCGCAAGGCTGATTCCAAACGTGCAACCTGAACCGGCCAAACCTCCTCAACGTCTAACAACGCCGACTTCAACATACTCGATGCCTGGCTGTGTAGAACACGCACAATACACACAGTCTCCCGCTGTTAAATGGCATGCAGGGATTCTCTACCGACATGACAGCTATCCCCCACAGTCTATCAACCATATCCTTAAAATCACAGACTCCTTTCTCTGACCGCATCCCACCATTCCACAGAACAAAGAGACTCAGTGCATGTCCTTCCACCAGAACATGAAAAGAAGCGCTGGCGATTATCCCGCTAACTCCATTCATGTCTTGCATTATATTGGCGCATTAGAATGCACCTCAAAAGGCACTTTATCTGTGTAATAAGGCACGGCAAATGAAAGATCGCCCCCCTCTCCACTCATTTCATTATTCATGAAAGGTCCCCCTCGGTTCTTCCTGGTCACTCGCTGATTCTTCCATCCAACCGCCAAAAAAGACGCCTGTTTGGCGAGAGAATGAAGTCCCGTTTCTGATAGTTATCAGGATTACCGTATTCATTAAGCTCAACATGAGCAAAGGTCGCTGCTGTTTGCGGAGGCTGACCCTCGGTTAGTCATTCACTGGCAGAGCGCTTATCCTTTTTTAATGTCACTTATCATTAAAGACGCAATCACACAATAGGATGTCGGCACCAGGGATGAGAGCCGGAGAGGAATGATAGACAACAAAGACGAGGGCCTTTCTACGCCTCTAATGCTAATTCAGCATCGCCGACAAAACAAGGGTGGAAAGGAGATGAGGGGAAAAAAGGACGAAAATTACAGAGGGAGAAATGCGTATCAACGTCAAGATTTATCTTGCACTCGCCTGATCCCATCCTCAAGCGTTGCTCGTAATCAGTTTCAAAGCACCCCGAGATAACTTTCGTTGCCTATTTCTTTTTGTTTCGTTTTTTATCTGCCTGCTGGGCAATTTATTATATTATTTAGGCGTTTTGTCTCATTCTTTCTCTATGAAGGGCATTGCATAAACCATACTGTCATAAACAACAAGACGAGACATTTTGCATTCCCCTGTGGAATTTTAAATTCAGATTTATGTTGGGACTCCTTTCAGAGAATTATGGGAAATGATTCCCATTGGATCAATATATCGCAAGAGGAGACACTCAGGAAGAAGGAAGCCCAGCAGTTATGTCAACCCTGATGTATTGTATGAATTACCATTACCTCAATGACTTCCTTCATACAGTAAAACCATTTACACAGATACATTTATATGACAGCTATGTGTTAGTCATCTCACTTTTGTTCATTTTATCATGACCTGTTAAAGCAGGCATCATTACTATTTAAAATGTGTGACAACTAGTGTGATTTGATCAAACCTGTTGCCCTAAGTTTTACATTTTGGCAAAGAAACTATTAGTTGATATGAATGCTACTTCAAATTGTGTTTAAAGGTCCAGTGTATGAAATTTAGCCGCATCTAGCGGTGAGGTTGCGAACTGCAACGAATGGCAAACTCCACACTACGGTGGCTGACGCAGGACTAAGATGTCGTCAAGTTTTTGCCAAATGAGATAACGTATTTACGAAACGCGCTCTGTAGAGCAGTTTGTCTGTTTAAGGCTACCGTAGAAACAACATGGTGAATTCCATGCAAGGGAACCCGTGGTGTGTGTAGATAGAATTAGCTCATTCTAATGTAATTAAAACATAACGCTTCATTATGTAAGGTCTTTACACACCTCTGAAGTTATGTATATTATATTGCATTTCTGTCAATAGATCCTCCAAAAAATTACACACAGCACCGTTATTTCGTCACTTTTTTTAGTCTGCTTACAATGTCTATATAGATTGCTATCTCATAACGTTAATAAGATTAACAAACGATTCGTCGTTTGAAAGGTCTAAGCGTCTAGTTCCAGTATATGGTCTCTGTTTTGCTATATATATGCTCCAGCAATCGTAATGTAGGAATTTGTGACGGAAGTGCAAATAACAACAAGCAGAATAAAACGGGACTTCATACCTTTGTTTTGATGTAACGATCACGAGTCGAATGCCATCTGTCCGCAGCTGTGTAAAAAGTCCATGAAAACCGTCTAGTAAAATATATCCAATGGCAATTTTTGTCCTCCGAAGCGTATAGTCCATAAAATATTGATATATAATCCATTGTTAGGTCACAAGGCATGGCCTCCATCATTGTTATTACATTCCCCCGCCAGCCAATGACTTCATGGAAAAATACTGACAGACAAAACATGTTGCCAATAAGAAGACGACTTCCGCGTGTGGCCCTGACGCACCTGTTACTCACGACTGATGTCGCTTCCGCGTTGTTGCTGTTATTACCTTCAGGTGTGTTTCTTTCTCTCTCGTGGCGTTCTGAAGTGTATTGCCCATCACAGTTGTGTTTGGAGGCTAACTGCATGGTCATCAATGTAATATCAGCATATGTAAAGAAAAAAATGTTTTGCGAACTGCATCATCCTGATTGCCCGGTTAATATGGAGCTCCAAGTGGCCGTTTTTGGCAAAGGCACTTGTCTGGAGTATAGCAACAAATGTTTTTATTTCAATGTACTTCAGCTTCTCTAACTTTTTTATTTTTTAACTTACAACCATTTTAAACGTGTTTTCTTTTAAATGATGCCACAACTGTGCTCATATTCCATAGGGTTCAAGAAAAACAGCCATTTAAGTGAAGGCAGGTCATTTTCATGGGTTGGGCTTAGAGCGGGGGTGCGCTTCAAGAGGTTAAGTGTTGAGTTTCCACCTGTCAGGTTATTAAACTGGCAAAAAGCCCCAAAAAGTCTGTTGGGATTTATATTAAAGGAAGGACCCAAGCAGTACCTCAGGACCAGATGATCCGTGAGGCTCTAGCAATTTACCAACTGTCAGAGAATGTATTTATTTCCAAAATATTGAACCATCTGTTTATATTTTCCTAAACCCCTGCTGATGGAGTCCAGACAAAAATGTCTATTCACGTTTCCCATTTACGATGAGGGAAATATGCGTTTTGGATGTGAAGGAAGCTTTTGAGAGACAACATACTTGCAGGTTTTGAATTAAAATGCACAAACCAGAAGCAATAATACCCAACTAATAAGGTACGGATATTATATTTTCATGTGCCCATTTATGGGAAATATGGATCGTTACAAATTCAAAAAGCAACACTTACCTATGTAAAAATCATTACCATGCTAAATTATGCTTTGAAAAAAAGGAAAATGCTTTTACAACTTTAAGAGAGACACCACATGAGTATATTTAAACCTCCAAATATTGACATCTAAGCTAAAAAACCTTATTTTTAACGGTGAGTTTGACAAATGCATGGGATTGCCCTTGGGATCTTTTTCCAATGGCACCCATTTCAACGTTTCTCCTAAAAATCGTTAAAATCTGCCTCATGTTCTTACAAATGTGACTTATACTGTATAAACCTCTTTGCAACCTCCCCGAAGAACCCTTTAGAATTCCCGCAAAAACACAGACGGCCTTTTGTTTCCGAGGTGAAGCCTTCCTGTATTTTGGCCTTGGACGGGTGGTTCCTTTTAAACACACTGTGCTACATCAGCTTGGCATCTGATCTTTCCTGCCGCCGCACCCGACAGAAAGCCAGTCAAGGTGAACGACGCCACACGAGCTCCCAATTAACCCTCTCCGCTCGCAGGGCCTCTCTCGGCCATTCATCATACCGTTTCAATTAAAGCGGCTTAATAAAATGATTAAATAATCATTTTCATCAGCTGTGGCCTAATGGAACCATATATTCTTGTTAGGCAGGCGGCGGCTTGGGCGTGGAAGGGGATGCGCTATAAGCGTGTCATGCGACGAGAGGCGATTGGGTGTTCGGCTGTGGCAAAATGCAAATGGTCAAAATAAATACGTGGCGAGGAGACGGGGAAAATACAGGGAATAGAAATGACTTTGTCCACAGTCTGCCTGGTATCTCTGAAGTCACTGCGCGAGACCCATTTAACGTCACTCACGTGTGCAGACAGGATGAAAGTGGAAGGAGAGCGGCAGGCAGGAGAGGAGGTCTCGGCTCATCCACGCCTGAGCGAGTTTTGAGCCATGAAGGGAGAAATGGTGCAACGGTTTGTTTGTCAGGGGGCGGGCAGCGAAGGTATGCTGCTTAGGCTGTCGATTAGATGATTGGTGGGGAACCCTCGATAAGTAGGTTAATGACATACGCGAATGGGGTGCGGTAATAAGCGGGGAATATTTCTCCCAATTGTGCGTGATAAGCTTTTATTCTGACCCTGGCAGGCTCTTCATCATACTTTGGCCCCTGACCAATATCAACGCATAATTGATATTAAAGAGGCGCTACCAATCGAAGGCTTTTTACTGATCGACCCTTGAAATATTCTCCCTCACAATGCTATTCACTCAGCCCACTCGATGGGGCCTGCCAGAAGCAGTTGATAGCTTTAGAGGTGGGGGGACATTTTGTCCCCCTATTATTGCAGTGAATGCCCCCCTCCTCTGCAATTACCCAGTGCTCCTGAACGCCCCCTTTCCATTTAGCTGCCTGCCAAATCACCAGAGTTGGGAGGTGGTGTGCTGACGTACATCAGCCTAGATGAGCGCCAATCTTATATGAATCACTGGGCTCTCGGTCCCCTCATGGGCACATTGAATGTTTGAACAAAATGAAAATTCTTTCATTATTTACTCATCTTCGTGTCATTTCAAACCTTCATGAATTTCTTTCTTCTGCAGAACACAAAAGAAGATATTTCGAAGAATGTTGGTGACCAAACAACATGGACCCCCATTGACTTCCATTGTATGGATACAAAACCAGAGACATTTCTCAAAATATCTTCTTTTGTGTTACACGAGTCGTATACAGGTTTTGAATGACATCTAACTGCGTAAATGATGACAGAATTTCATGTTTATTTTGATTTTGTAGCTAGAACTGTCCATATCACGAAAACATTTTAATCAATTAAACTATGAGAGGAATTTCTCATCAAATGCAAACCTCCTCAATGCCGAACATCAGCTGCTCTGCAAACAAGCAATAAAATTTCAACAACCACATCCAAAAAAGGCATTTTTTCCAACTTTGGACAGCGTCAGAGCCGAGGTCTGGTGCATGGCATTTCGCAGCGTTCCCGGGACATATGTGTGGCAAGATCTTCCCTGCAGCGCTCCGCCTAGTGTGAGACTGATCCGCTTTCGTCCTCCAGTCATATTTATAGGATTTTTTAGGGAAAAACAGGTGGTGGGCTTTTCAGGGCGAAGATGCTATTTGCACAGGCAGCCTGACAGTCTCTCCAGAGGGCTGGTTAGGTATTCTGAGATGGGCTTGAGAGGAAGTGAAAAGAGGGAAACGTTGAGAGGAAGGAACATTCAGGTGCCACGGTGTCACTTGGGGTGCACATGTAGTGAAAGCCAATCCTGGATGTTTTTTTTACAATAGCACGTGCATACGTGAACAAGTGTGGTTTTATAACGGGTGGTTTGATAGCACCTGCTTTGCTATTGTGCGTGGATGTGGATGCGTCTTTCCTTCGAATGGGATTTCGCTTCATAAATTGAATTTAAACCTCCGCAATATGGGCATTGTCACGACCGAGGCTTTTGCATTATCATGAATTACTCAATAACCTTTTTATCACACACATCTATGCGTGTGCTGGGGGGTGAATGGCTGCTTTAAATGTGCACCTTTTAAATGGTTTATCTCTGTACTGATAAAACATTCATGGTTAGGAATTCTATTTTTGTCGTGTTCTGCCTTAGGGCCAGTGACATGTCCCTCACCAGCATGGAAATCTTCAGTTCTTGGCTTCAATTAAGCAAGCTAATTGCAATCCACACCTGACAATTAATTGACAATTTCACAACAAGTCTGTTATCCCTGGTAATTTTCCTCTGTAGGATATTCAGGTTCCAATTTTACATAGTTAGGAAAAGTAGGAAATTTCCACCTTTGTGTTACACCCACTGATCTCTATAAATGACTGGATTGCTCATGACATCATTACGCTGAAGCTACCGCGCCGCCATGTTGGTATGCCCAAACGTTCTATTAAATTAATGGGGAGTTATCACATATTGATGATAAAACGGTAACTTACCAGTCCACGTTTTTATATCTTAAGTCTCACTGTACATTCTTACAACGCAAATGTCTTAAGCATGTAAATGGTTAATGATTTAAAGTCCGGAATTTCCCAGTCTTATTAGATATAGGGTGAGTTACGTTCATTTTCATTACAGTAGCATACATATCAGATCAGCAGACCAACGAGACACCTCAACATATGACAAATATGCTTATTCTGAAATCTAAATGCAGATAAATACCGGCTGTATATGTTCTGTAAGTCATAAAGCTTTATTTCGAAACATTTACACATGTGCGGTGTGCCATTACAACAGTGTGTAATACACACTCACCTTCTATACATTGATTTCTATACGTCGCTATTCTGCCCAAAATACACATAAACATTGGAAAAAACATCAAAAGTAACAATTAATTTAATCACAGATGGGAACTAAAAACTTATCGCGTGCCTAATAAGGTGAAAAACAGGTCATTTTAGATTCATTTTGACAGGAAGTCAATGGCTCGCTCTGTCAGTTGGGAATACCAAGATGGTGGCGCGATCACTTTCGGTGGCTTCACCTCCTGCCATTGGTTTAGCATTCTAGGTGCAATCCCGTCATTTATATAGATAAGTGGTTAAACCTTGTCTGCACTGAACATGAGAGGCATGTCATGTTGCGTTTAAAAATATATATTATATTGTTAACATGCTGCAGAACTTTACTAAATACACAAAAATTCAGTAACACCATGTCTATAACGCGCCGCATCCAGTGTGGACAAAATGTAAAATTATAATGGGTTCTAATGCGTTTCTAATGTCTTTTGTCGTGTCGTGTCGTGTCGTGTCGCGTCGCATCAAGTCGAGTCACGCTGGTCGCGTCGTGCCGGTCCTGTCCAGTGTAGACACGTTGTTAGTATTTTTTATCCTAATTTTGCTTTCATAATTTTTTAGGTTATGATGTTTCTGATTGCGTTCAGTTAATTTTCAGATTTCTCATTTTTTATTTAAATCATCTCTGTACTGCTTATCACTTACAAACATAATAATAACAGCAACTAATACTAATAATAATAATACATTTAATATTTGATATTCAATTATAACAATACTTTATTAATATAATAATAATACAATTTTACATGTGATATATATATATATTTTTTAAATTATTATTATTAGTAGTAATGTCCATATTAATATTAATAATATTATTATTAATAACATTTTTTACCAAAAAAGTTGAAGAAAAATTGTTACCTCTCTAGTCATCATGTTTTTGTTGCTAAACTCATCGAGCTAACAGCTGATTGGCTTAAGAATGTTGCACTTTAAAACTTCCTGTGTAGACAGACTCAAGCAGCACTTTTCATGTTTGAGATTTTTTATCTCCATAAGAAAACAATGTTTCTGAAAGATGCAAGAGACACTGTCTTTATTTTTTTATTTTCATATTATTTCTGAATATCTTTTTCACTTATGGCTGTAGTTAATGTGTGGGATTTATGTTGTCACTTCACCAGAGACTTCTAAGGTCTTCCTTCCCGTTCTGATTAACAGGGTATAAATATACTCGACGTATGAGCAATACTGCCAATACGTCATCACATTAGTCATTCTGAAAAGCCAGCGGTGATGACTACTGCTCAGCCACAGGTTCCTGCGAAGCTCAAGCTCTCAGATAGGGCACAGAAAAGGCTCTCAGGAATCCTTATCTGATTTTCAATGTCAGTATTTTGGCTCCACCTTATACAGTTTTAAAACAGTACCTTTCTAGTTTAACACAAAATATTTTGTTGTCAAACCCTGCTCTTGGAGGGGCTTAAATTGAGGTCTTCAGGAATCCCTGACGATTTTGGGCGGGCGTGTTGATGCAGGATTTTACACAACAGCTTTAGTCGTGAAGGTCTTCAGTGTGTCACCATCCAGCTCCTCAGAGTTCTGCCAGCACCCAACAACAACAGAAGAGCATTTAATATCTTGGAAAGTTAGATGAACTCATTCATCTTTCTGTTACGCTCTCTTTGTCTTGGTGAAATTTCCCCGTGGTCGGTGTCTTGATGAAGTGCCAGCTTCCCTGCCCGTTAGTCTCGCTGCGCTGGCCAACTGTCCACACGCATGAGCGTCTTCATCCTTCAGATAGCGCTGGTGTAAGAAGAGTCTGACGTCTCAGGGCCAGATAGAAGAGCTCTGGTAAATCCACATTCTAACATTTATCACATTGCAATCAATTACAATCGACTAAATCAAGAATATTTTATGTTATATATATATATATATATATGTTTTGTATCTATTGTAAGATCATTAGTACCTGGCAAAGGGTTTGTTGCAACATGCTTGAAAAGATACAGAGATTAATGCAATCTTAAAAGTCAACCGCTTTTACGCTGTATGAGTCACTCAGTCTTCATGAAAATAACATGGTTCAACTGAAGTTCCCATTGTAATGCTTCACACCTGCACATGACAACGCCTACGCCTGAAGTGTCTTGCATGTTCTGCGCTATGCTGTAATTACACATAATTCTTTAATAGCTGCATTCATATATGTAACACAAAACTATAGACATAGCAGAATGTCATAGTTCCAAGTTACAGAACCGCATGTTTAAATGTTGTTTGCTTTGTTACTGACTTGTAATTGTACAACTGCGTGTGATTTTGAGATGTTTACAATATGTAGTTGTATGTGTCAATGTTATTTTTACTTCAGGTCATAGCAACAGGTGTTGTATGATTAAAAACCACAACTCTGCTTGTTTGACAATATTTGAAAGTTTTATAGATTTACATTTTCAGCATTTGGCAGACGCTTATCCAAAGCAATTTACAAGTAGGAGAGGATATAAACATAAACATTACACGTTTTCAGTAACGTAATCTGACTACTTTTGGATTACATTTAGATTAATGAATGGAATTAAACATGTTTGTTCAATTGGCGAGAGAAATAACATGAATGAAACCAAGGAGGATTGCATCACAGTAAGTTTAAGTTCACTATAAAGATTTGTTTTCAGTTTTAGCCCATATGAACTTTCATGTTAGAGACTGTGGGAGCTGCAATAACGCCGCCTCTCAAAGGGTTTTGAGGGATGAGAAACTCTTCTCGCAGCACTTCAAAGTATGATTTAATGGAATTAGGCGGTCAATAGTTAAGAGGCTGGGGAGTGAAATGTCAACAGATCTCATCAACAGAGAAAGACGGAGGAAAGAGTCGAGAAACAAGGGGACGTTACGTAATATATTACATTAAGACGGCGGGTTAGTTCATCATCTGACTTTCTTTCGACTGCTTGACGGTGCCTGGGAGAATGCTCATAATTAAAAAGGGTTTTGTCCGCCCTTCTGTGTGGTGTTTTACAACTGGTGTTACTAACGCAATTACAACCCTAGAACGATTCCTCATAAGAACATGATGCACTGTGGGGAACAAGAGACTAAAGCAGGCAAAATAACAACTTGATAGGTGTGAATCTTTCTCAAACACATACAACGGAAGGAAAGGTTTGCGTGTCTTTTTGTTTTGAAGCAGGAGCTCTTGAGATCAAGAAAAGTGGAAATCATAATGATCACTTTTTTCATAGTTATATGAATTCAATTGGCAAAAAAAATTCAGAAATTCTGTCATGAAAAACCAAAGTATTTCCAAGCCTATATAAATGTGTTTGTTCGGCTGAACACAAAGGAAGATATTTGGAGGAACGTAAGTAACAGACAGTTCTGGGGCACCATTGACTACCATTTAAATTTTTTGTACTATGATAGTCAATGGTGCCCCAGAACTGGATAAAACTTGGATAAAATTCCCTGCCATATGTGTGCACTGTAATGTTTCTGTATTTCTTTGTAACTCCACACTTTGTAACAGCATATCCATAGCGCTTTGAAAAGCACCGGCGAGGAAAACAAACGACTGTCTGTTTTAAGCTTTAATTAAATATGATGTCTTAATTTGAGTACAATTGCACTTTACCGCAATTATGCAGCATTTTACGGAGACCAAGCAGAAGATAGAAAATTCCCTCAATGGCTGTTGACGCTGGCAGAAAGCTCATTAAAAGACAGCAGAAATCTGTCGTTTTTAAGTAAGACTTTTCCTTAGGCCCCTTGAGGACAGTCTCGCTGTAATTTATCACAGACACTAATTATGCAAGGTTTAAGGCACTCTTTTTTCCAAGTGGTGGAAAAAAAGAATAACAACAATAAAATCATCACCAGAACCAGAAACCGCAGAAGAGAACGGATGAAAGAACCACATGTGCAAAGGGAGAGTGCTGTGGAATGATTAGAAGACATATTTCATTCGCAGAACCGAACGGGGAACCGAGCTATTTCTGTTCTTTGTTCCACGTCCAAGAATGTGTGTCTTTTGAAATGAGAAATAAAGAGCTGAAAACCAGAAGAAGTGTCAGCCCGGGTTAATTTTTGAATTCCTTTTTTCATCAACGTCTTCTGCCTAATCATAGCGACGAAGGTGATTGTTGTTTTGTGCCAGAGAGGCTGCAGTTGTCATGGCAACAGAAACGCAGCCGGAGTTTGCCGTGCGGGGAATATTCACAGGTCATGATGTTAATTACAAGGAAAATCGAATGATAAACAGGCCATAGTATCGATATTGTGTTCAGTGTTCCACGCGCTGCTCATAAATACGTTTACATGGAGACGGGACACGTTTTTGTAACGCAGAAACATTTTTTTGTTTTGTTAAAATTATGCATTTTTGTCCAATTGTTTTACATTTTATATGCACGGCAGTGACTGCACAAACCCTGATATTTATTTACGAAGGATTTGTGTGGAAAAAAATCATCTTAGCGTATTAGTTAAATGAATGAAAAATGAGCGCAGTTTGTTCTATATGCACGTCAGTAAGCACCTGATACAATACTAACAGTGACTTCTCATGCATACCTGCAGACATTGTTATCAGAGGAGAGGAGGGGAGGTAGTGTGTACATGAAAACAACATTTGTGTCACTGTGTGACAAAAGACATTTTTCAAATGAGAGATTTTCATTTTCAGCATGAAGTCCCACTGTGTGATCCTATTAATTAATATCCAAATTGTTTATCTGGGTTAAATAAAAGTTTATTTTGTAATTGGAAAAGGCATTAATTCTGTATGTTTGGAAATTGTTTGTTTTTCAAAGACTTATCCATCAGGAATTGATTGGGTTGTGAAATTTGCTGAAAATTAAAGTTGCATAACTGTTATTATTTTCATTAGCGATCGTAAAGTATTTTTCTTTTCAACCACTGAAACATTCACAATAAAACCATCAAAGTGTATTAAGGGCACTTTAAAGGTCCAGTGTATGAAATTTAGTGGCATCTAGCGGTCGGGTTTGCGAACTGCAACCAAATCCTATTGTGGCTGACACAAAACGTATCAAATGTTGTCATCACATTTTGCTTCTTTGCTTAAGGAGGTAACATCTACGAAACGCGTTCTGTAGAGCAGTTTGTCCATTTAGGGCTACCGTAGAAACAACATGGTGAATTCCATGTAAGGGGACCCGTGGTGTATGTAGATAGAAATAGCTCATTCTAAGGTAAGAAAAACATAACGCTTTATTATAAAAGGTCTTTATACACCTCTGAAGACATAGTTATGTATATTATATTGCATTTCTGTCAATAGATCATGCAAAATTGACTCGACCTTCAAGCGATTTTAGACCTTTTTCTTAATTCAGCCATTTGGTAAACACAGAATCAGGTGTTATTTCTTACAGCACCCATTTCAAGAAGAAGCAGTGACGGTTTGTGTGTGACAGTCGGAAAAAAGCACCAACATCAGCTTTAATAAAGTAAACGGGATCCATTTAGATTTCATCTAAACTTTAAACTGAAGCAGGTTGGGATTCAAACCAGATGAAATTATGGGGCGGTTTCCCGGACAGGGATTATTTAAACCAGGACTAGGCCTGAGATAAATTAGGACATATAAGTCGTTTTAACAAACATGCCTTACAAAAAAAAACATTACTTGTGTGCATTTTGAGACACAACAATGACACTGATGTATTTTAGGATATGCCGGGGCAAGTTGTTTTCAGTTTAGACAGCTCTAACATTTAATTTAGTCTGGGACTAGTCGTAAACCCTGTCAGGGAAACCGCCCCAGTGTTTTAAAGCCTCCTGTGGCATTGTGGGTAGATAGGCAACGGTGTGTGCTGACAGGGCTCGCAACAGGCATCTGGAATGGACCGTGGCCAGACATACTCTGATATCAGAGGGATATTAATTATTGTCACCAGAAGTGTTAGAAAATTGAAGCTGCTGATTTTTAGAAAATGAGCCAAAGCTTCAATGTCATGGAGACTTAAAATAGACTGCAGTTATTAGCTTTCGCTCATACATGATCTAACCACAAAATAAAGCCATTCGTCCACCTCCACAGTCCCCAGTAACAGTTAAGTGTGTGTGTGCCTGAGTTGCCGCATGTTTCTTTGGTAATTACAGAGTTTCGTGTTTCTCTTTGTCAGTGAATGAAGTGCCCCGAGTACCTGTCTCCGTCACTTTGCTTTGAGTCAACAGAACCCAATAAGACCTGTCAACATCTTCATTACCAGAGAAAGGTGAAGTACAACGTCCACTTATACCACAACGACTCTGGATATGATGTTCCTCCACCCTGGTTGTTTAAACTGTTGACACAGTGTGTGCGGCACACCATAGTCCCTTGAAATCAATTCAATTCATTCGATCCTCAACCAATGGTTAGCTTAACATCCGTCTCTGTTACACCCAGCAAGTTAATATTATTGAAATACAGCATTACGCTCTTAGAAATAAAGGTGCTCAAAAGGTTCTTCACAGCACATTTTTGGTTCCACAAAGAACCATTTAGTCAAAGGTTCTTTAAAGAACCATCTCTTTCTTACCTTTTTATGATCTGAAGAACCCTTTTTTGCCACGAAGAACCTTTTGTGAAACAGAAATGTTCTTCAGATGTTAACGGTTCTTTATGGAACTATTTAGACAAAAAAAGGTTCTTCTGTGGCATCGTGAAGCACCTTTATTTTTAAGATAGGATTAAAGTTATAATAACTTCACATTATTTAACAGCTGCTGGGTTGCTGTATGTGCTGATGACAGGCCAGTTAAAATGTTAAAAACAAATAGTTTCATGTCTGAAATATGTTTCACTAGCTAATGTGATTTTGCCTGTGTTCATGTGCACATGCAACTTAAAATGACTGTGTTACTAACTTCACCTTAAGCTGTAATATGGTTTTTTTAGTCTATATTCCCTTGCCAAAAAGATTATTTGCTTCTTTAATTAAAGACTGGACTTTTTTCTACAACCACTTTTTCTTGTAATGAGTCAACTGTAAACTCTTGCTAATACAATTTAAGCTTGCTTGATAATGCATATCAATCAAAATCTAAAGAAACTGTTATAATATAACAATATAATATTAATAGTCGAATATATCTAAGTGGAATGGTTTCTCAACATGAAGTCTTTGTCATTTTAGTGTAATAATGGTTTAACAGCCACAAAAGAATTTCTGCATGGCCCTTCATTTGCAAGTCTAATGGAAAATAGTGACAATTTATCAAGTCCTCAATTACTGAACAGCCATACATAGAATAGAAGGAAATGTAAATATGAATTCATTTTCTCAGTGTGTTTAATGAGAAAATGAAGCCGCCTGTTACCTGCTGTGATATTATCTTGAACAATTAAGAGGTGAGACAAGTTCTTTGCATTCAGTTTCATCTGAAAAATAATGATCTGAGGTGGACATGGGTGTCTTTGTTCTTGTCGATAACTCATTCATTTTGGATGCTGATTCCCATCATTGGTGTGCTGGTGGTATCCTTGCTAGAATTTGTAACTAGATTAACCAGCAAAATGTTTTGATTTATCAGCATTGTTTGTGGCTCGTGTTTGTATTGGCGACTGGTGAGTCAAGTAGACCAGGTATACCCAGCATATAGGTTGATACGCTGAGGTACTTTGATATTTTTCACTGGAAAAAAAAGAAATATACCGTAAAATATTTTTTCCCCTGTAAAATTATAGGATATAAGGAAATATATTAAATTGTTTCCCCATTTTTCTTGTAAATATGTTGTTTTAGTCTGTAATTTTATATTTTTTGACCGTATTTCAAAAATAAACTGTAAAAAAAACGGAAATATTCTGGCAGCTGGGGCGCCAGAAATAAACTGTAAAATAAAGTTTTTTCATTGTAAAATTACATTTCCCCTGTTTTCCCTTGTCTTTTTCTGTAATTTTACGTTTTTTGATCGTATTTAAAAAAATACACAAAAATTTGTAAAAATACAGTATTTTTTTGGTCATTTTGTCAAATCTGTAAAAAAAATAACAGAAAAATTCTGTCTTTTACAGTATAAAGTTTTCTCTTTGTTTCACCCCGTCTTATGAATGTAGGTTGGGAAAACATTTATTAAAACATGACAAGGCTCCTGAGAGGGGTCTTTGATCACACTCGAGCCCCTCTGTTCATGTTCATTGTCAACTAGTGAGTCAAAACCTCGCAGGCTGTCTTGCTGTCTGTCTCCATAAGCAGCTGCCTTTTAATCATCATTTAATTTCAAATTTGAGTGATTTTAAATACTTGGCATAAAAAGCATAAAAAGCACCTCACATGGTAGACTCAAATCGCAACACATTATGGATCAGATTGGACCTGAAAGACACAGAAAGTGATTCCAAACAATGGGAATATGTTCCAGTGATGCTTGGTCCATTTTTATCTTTCAGCGAGAAGACTCGAATCAAAAACACCAAAGGGATAGTTCACCCAAAAATGGGAATTCTGTCCAGAACACGAACGAAGATATTTTAATGTTGGTAACTGAACAATGGCTGTACCCATTCACCATGCAAGTCAATGGGTACCGCCGTTTTTTGGTTACCAACATCAAAATATCTTCGTTCGTGTTCTGCAAAAGAAATAAAGTCATACAAGTTTAAAATTACATGTGAGCGTTCATTATGCTCTCTGTCACAGATTCTCCGTCACTTCATCTCTTTATTTGGTTTCAAAAGGTTGCACTTATGAATGGTGCTACGGCTCTAGAATGACATCTGTAAAACCAAACAAAGGAAATCCATCTCGTAAACAGAGAAGCATGCCGTAAAGGACACACGAAACCATCCTTTTCATGTTATGCAACTTCAGGCCTAGCTGTTAAACCTCCTCATTACATACACCATAAACATGATAGATGCCTCGGTTAAAATCTTTCCAAAAGACCATCAAAAACTGAGGCCTGATTTATGTCGCTGCAGTGTATTTCGGCAAGTTGTAATGCTAAAACTCATGTATGCTGTCTTAACGTATTTGAAATTCCCAACATACTCCGGCGGTTTCTTGTTTTGCCATGATATTGGTTTCCTGCGCCATAAATCTGAGGGGTTTGATGTGTAACACAGAAATGTCAAATCAATATCATCAGAGAGAGTTTAAATGGGCAGATCGCACTGACACAGATCTTTCATCTACGGTTCTCTGTGACAACTCCAGATGATTCATATTTAATTGCCCATCCATTTCACTCTTCAAAGGCTTGTCACCGGCTTCACAAGTGGGATGCAAATCATTACACTCCTGGGTTTTATAACAAGCTCTCCAACAGAGTATCTCTCCATCACAGATATAATCTAATCACCTCTACTACAAGGTTTCATTCAACGTAAATGTGGTCTCATCTCTTTTATAAATGTTATTACTTGGGAAACTGTGAAGGGGAGAACGGGCAGTCAAGGTGATGTTGGATTCCTGGGTTTGTTTACAGAGGTGGGCGACGGGCGCAGGGCTGCCAAATTCTCCTGCAGTCGCAGTGGGAGTGTCGAGTTAGTTCACCGTTGTGTCTGGATCCTGGCCATCTCAAACTTCTGCTCGCCTCTGAGATGTGGATGGAACCAAACAAGGTCAGTTATCTAGAGTCTATGCTGGAAGGGAGGGACATTGCATTGACACAACCTGAGGATGTCTGCACCGAAAGCATCAAAGCTGTGCGTCACTTCAGTATGTTCAATAGAACAACATATACAGTATGAGCTGTGAGACCAAGGACAGAATTTGGCAACAGTACTATACTGTAGGTTTTTCAACCTTATAAAAAAAACGGACACAGAAAAAAAATTGTAATCATCTGTGCGTTTTTTGGGGAGTTTTACCACGGTTCTAAACATGGCACAACCAGAATCAAGGACCAAAATGAACGGTTTTACAAAGATGATTTTTGCGTTTGGATCCGTTCTTGTTTTTACGTGAGATTAATAAACGAGGCCACAAACCCTGTATATATCTGACACACACAGGTCTTTCATATTGAAACGAGGCACAGATTGCGTTTACGAGTCACCCATCCTCCACGTAACCGTGGTGTAGTTTGCAGATAAGATCTGGCACCTGTGTTATATATATATGAGTCTCAACAGGTCTGAGTCCATGTAAACCGATATCGCTAATCCTTACTTATAATTCATCTCTGCACAGTTTAGTCGTTCCAGAGACTGGCAGTCCATAAATATGGTGTCACTCTAGGAGTAAATAATGCATTATCTGTTCCATCCATCTCATGAACAGAATATAGCCGTCCATCTGTTCATCTTGGTGGAGGTCATCGTAAACAGACCAACAGGATTATCGCACACACAGTAGGGAACGATTTGACCAGCCTACCTCCAAAATACCTCTAAAAAAGTCATTCTTATGGACAAGGCTATGAAAGAATTTGAGAGAGAGTAAATTATGATTTTCTTTAATGTATGCTAGTGAGGTAAATACAACAGCTCACAAAATATAATAGTGTAATTTCAGTGTGGTAAATGCACCCAAAATATTCCAATTTACAACAGTTTTGAAACCAACACACAAACCCACTCACAGTGAAAACACGCATAATTGGATTTTGACTCATAACCTGATATAGCCATTGTAATCACTTTCTCGTGTGATAACTAGCTCCCTATTTTGTTATCTAGTTATTTTAAATGCGTTCTGAATTGTCGGAGAACTGCAGAGCATTTTTACAGTCCTTATGTGCTAATTTGAGAAACACCCCATAAATTTTCTCACTTACAAACATTAGACTTTCTACAAAACAACGTTTAGACTCGATATACACAAAACAGCCCTGCAATAGAAAGGACGGCAGTGTTCTCCAGCAGGTGTGCTAAGCTCAAACATACACAAACCTCCCTCAAACTTCATCATCCAGGAAGAACCGTGAACAATTGACCAAGAACTGGAAAGGGTGATGCTAGATCAACTCGCTTTCCAGCTGTTTGGAGGTCAGACACCTTTAAATCTAAGGACCGGTGGGGGAGCAACATAATAGATCTCCACCCAGTCCCCCATACACAGTACACATTTACAGTAAATTAACTGGCACACCCCCTGGTATGTCTGGTTATAGTATTGATGTTAGCAGAGAACTCTGCAAAAGTCATTTAACGTAGTTGTACTTTGCAGGGCAGACCTTTTCTGAAGAGAAAGAGAATCGTAACGAATGGAAGCAGATATATAATAAAGCTTGCTGCAAAACATGCTTCGTCCCAAATATTAAAGCTCTTAAATTGACAGAGATTGTAGGTTTGTACTACAGTCCGTATACCGGTGAAGCATAGTGCAGATACTCGCAATATGAGTTCATGAACCGCTGTCCTACTTAAACGCAGAAATAAATGTACGTTTAATATGGAAATTGTAGATAAAGAAATGCATTGCACCGTTCAACGCACTGCTGTCCTTCTGAAACCTTGTATCTCCATATTTCATGATTTTTTTGTCTTTAATAATTATTATTAGCAGTGCTGGGTTGTAACTGATTACTTGTCATCCGGATTACGTTATCAGATTCCCAAAATCAAGTACTTGTAATTGAATTACGTTACATTTGAAAATACTCGTAATCAGAGTACGGTTACTGTTTTATTGTTACAGATTACATTACATATTACTTTTAAATTTTTTGGTAAGCCTACCACTTTAACTGTTAAGAAAACCAACCAACCCACTTTTTGTTTACAACCCACGATGCGAGTCTGACATGTTTTTTAAGCATTTATGTTCGCTATGTATTGTTCAAGAACAGTGTTCATTTTCACAATCTAGCAACAATAATACTATGATTTGTGCGATTAGTTTAAATCACAATATTCATTGCGAAACCGCATGAGTCATACATCCAAATAGATTTGTGCTGCTGAATTATCCATGTCCAGCATTCACAATATGTGACCCTGGACAACAAAACCAGTCTTATGAGTAATTTTTCGAAATTGAGATTTTTACATCATCTGAAATCTGAATAATTAAGCTTTCTACTGATGTATGGGTTGTCAGGATCTGACAATATCTGGCCGAGATACAACGGTTTAAAACTGGAATCTGAGGATGCAAAAAAAATCTAAATATTGAGAAAATTGCCTTTGAAGCTGTTAATCAGAGGCACTGTAACAGGCCATCCACTCATAAAAATAAGGTTTGTATATATTTAGGGTAGAAAATTTACAAAATATCTTCATGGAACATGATCTTTACTTAATATCCTAATGATTTTGGGCATAAAAGAAAAATCGATAATTTTGACCCACGCAATGTATTTCTGTCTTTTTCTAAAAATGTTCCCGTGCTACTTAAGACTGGTTTTGTGATCCAGGGTCAGATATATCATCTAGTTTCAACATTTTTGTTCACAATGATAATACACGTGAAGAATATTGATATATTTTTCATTGTTTAAATAGGATTTTGTATAAGATAATCACAAGCACAGGAGGGTGATACATTTAATCTTTCACAACTTGATTTTGTTGTTTTGCGACTGTGTGTACCTGTCATTTGTAATCCAGTCTTTCTGTTGTGAACATTTGCTATTAACAAACCGTTGTTATAGTGGCTTTAATATATGCAGGTATTTATGAATCTAAATTATGTTGACAAAAGCTTATGGTTTAGCTTAAGTTTATTGTCAGATTGCTGTCTGAATACTTTTTGTATCACAACATGAATATTACACCCATTTACATTGATTTGGTATTTACACTTGATATCTACACTGTAAGGCCTTTTTTCTATTCTTTAACTGTTTTTATTGTAACTATATGTGCTTTTGTATTGCAGTCATTCAGTATAAAGGCATTTGACTAACTTCTAGTACTTCATGTACTTTTATAATTTAATTTAGTATAATTTTAATGTTTTAAATTTAACAAGAAAAGTGTTGTGGACACATAGATACACCAGGTAAAGATAAAACAGACACTTGTAAACAAATGTAATCTAAATTTAATCAAAAAGTAGTCAGATTACGTTACAAGAAATGTGTACTCTAAGGGATTACGTTACTAACCACAAATTTTGCCATGTAGTTTGTAATCAGTAACTGCAAAAATCTAACCAATAAAAAAGTAGTTAACTTTGACAACACAGTATTTGTTCATTTAAAAAGTACAGTGTTACTATTTGGACAATCAAGGTTTTGGAAGGACAGCTACGATGTGTAATGGCATATTTTAAAGACGAGTTAAAGATGTGTTATTTTTAACTTTTTTTATACTTTCTCGCATCTCATCTTAAAGGGACAGTTCACCCAAAAATGAAAACTGTGTCATCATTTACTCACCCTCAAGTTGTTCATAACCTGTATAAATTTCTTTTAGGAAGATATTTGGAAGAATGTCAGTAACCCAACAGATCTCATCCCCCATTGACTGCCATAGTAGGGAAAATAAATACTATGGGAGTCAATGGGGAATGAGAACTGTTTGCTCATTGACATTCTTCAAATATCTTCCTTTGTGTTTTGCAGAACAAATACATTTATAAAGGTTTAGAACAATCTGAGGGTGAGTAAATGATGACAGAATTTTCATTTTTGGGTGGAGTATCCCTTTAATATTTGCAGACGACTACTGTACATATTGATCAACCCAATAAGTGTAACCAGTTTGACTCTCAAAACTCTATTTGAGTATCCTGGCCACAACCTAACAACATAAGGGACTATTGTTTTGTCCAAGTGACGTGCTCATGGTGTAGAAATTGCTCTCTTCTTAACGAAGAACAGTGTTGGGAATCTTGTAAAAACATAACGGATAATTTATAGGGACTCATGTGCAATCTAACTTTTTTAACAACTCTTTGACGAATATGTATAAGGTCACCTCAGAGACAAGAGTTTAAAACAGCCTGTCAGCCAAACATCTGAGGCATTTCTGGACTGAACACTCCTTTGTGTTATCTCGAAGTTTGATCATTGTACAAAAATGCCATCACATTCATCATAGTCTGAAAAGAAAAATGGGTTTTAAAACCAGATTGAAAACGACACATCTGCAATAATGGAAAAACTGTTTAGCCTTTAATATTGTGATAAAACTATGTGTAGGACAGACTTTACATTTCCTGCACTAATTTAACTAAAACAAATAATCTAAAATATGTAACTGTAAACAGAGCTCACAATGATTTATTTTGGAGATTTTTTGGTGAACAATCGGATTCTTCTGAAAACTTAGTTCTGCACACCCATGTTCTTTGAGGACCAGTCTATACCGCACTAACTCCTGTGAGAAACTATGCCGTTGTTCAAAGGTTTTTTTTGCCACTGTGGTTGATTAACAGGACATGAATGCAATTACACTAATGTTTGTTGTCCACGCGCTCGCTTTGCGCTCAAATGCTCCAGAATCATGGGTCTAGTTCAGTGTATCTGGCAGGAACACTAGAGACTGTCTACTTCCGATAAATCTGTGTGGCTGCCTCCCAACATCCATAAAACCCTTCACTCCTTTTAATTATAACAGTCTGCAAGTGCCGGGAACAAGGCCGGTGTAATCCCTCTTTTGTCGAAACTTTCTTTTCCTCACACCTTGGATTTGATTCTTAATAGAGACTAGCGATGCACTTCCTAAACTGCGAGTGTAAAAGGGACCTGAATAAATCATAGCAGTTTCTCGTGTCTACACTTTCTCTTAAGTTTAGTGACAGCCTTTGAACTAATCCTTGCAGGCCGACGACTGATTATTTATTCATCTGTTCGTTTGAACAGTATCTCATTATTGTGCCCACAATGCCCTTTGAAAATAAGCGAAAAGCTTCCACGCTCCTGCCCTCTCCTTCTGCACACATCCCTTTCAAAGCCATGTCAAGTGGGGCAAATCTTACTATGACATTTCTGGAGAAGTAAAACCCCTCCGAATTATGACGGCAAATAAATAATGCACGCTTTCATGCTGTATTTTTGAGTTTAAAACATCACAGCAATATCTTTAGCAGTTGATACCAATACCAATGCATTTCCTGAGTTCAAAAGATAATTATTGAAAATGTCAAAGCAGCATTGGGGCATTGACTCTCTTTTCATTTTAATAAACAGATCATTTGGGTTGGAATTTTATGGCAGATGCATTTATCCGGTTTTGACACAATTCCGTGTCTTTTTACATCCCAATCTATAATATTCTGATCAAAATGAGGTTTTCTCGATTATTTTTATGTGTATTCGCATTGTAAGAGCATTTTACAAGCAAATATTTTTGTCATCCTTTCAATACGATGAACAGTATGAGTAAGTTGTGTTCATTTCTGGTGGCTGGGAAGACATACAGTATTGTGTGGAATTTGTTACCGGAAGACAGACGGAACTCAATGACTTTGATAAAGAGCATTAGAGCTGCGAGCTGCTCCTTCAAAATGTTGTTTTTTATTTATAAGAAAGGGTCTAGCAGATAAGGAAAGACACAGAAATGCTGATGAATAAGACCTTCATTTGGAGAACGGGAAAGATAGCATCTGTGCTTCTTGAGAGACGGCTGCACTTCTGGGAAGCTGAGCAGAGGTCTTTTTTATAATAGAATACTTCTCTGTCCCTCTTACGGCAGTAAAAGGTTTAGATTGGTCAGTCCTTTCCCATCAGCAGAGCTGAAATCTGATTCTGTTAGACTACCAGAGCTCAACAAACAAATCAACTGCATCTGAACCGTAGGCCAGATGAGTTAGCGGGTGTCAAGTATGTGCTCTGTCAAGGGTAACATAAACATCTCAATAACCTTATATTACAGTACTTGTATGAACTACATATGTATGTACCAGAGTTATTATAGTTTTGTTTTCATATTTATGGTAATGTTTAGATTTTTTTGTTAATTTTTGTTTAATTTATTATCAAGTTTGTAATGTGCTTTTGTCATTTTATTATTTATTCGTTTATTTTTATGTTGCTACAGAAGTTGATTTTTTGTTTTAGCTTAGTTTTTAGTTCAGTGAAAAGTTTTTTTTGTAAAGTACAATGACATGTTTTTCATGTTAATTGACACCCTTCTGGTAAATTTGCAGTCTATATTTTACCGCATTTTTTTATTTGTGAGAAAAAACACTAAAATAAAACAGTAAAATTCCATAAAATGACATGTTTTGCAGTGTATATATATATTTTCAAGTAATAATTGTAATGCCCCAGTTTAAATTTATGCCAGTTTATTTCTGAGGCAACATTTGTATTTTTGGTTTAGTTTAAGTTTTGCTAATAGAATTTAAGAGCAACACTTTTAATTGATTTAATAACCTTGGTTTGTACGCCTGCTGTGTACATGGTATGGATGCATATGACGTATGAACACGTGGGGACAAAAAAAAAGTTAAACCTAAACATGGTCAAATAAACAAAGTGTCAGGACTTTATTCAATGATTAAAAGAACAAAGAAACATTCTGGTGTAAAACTGGCAAAAGTACAAAAGGTCAAATCTCCTTGTTTCCACTGACACGCACAAGATGCTCTTTGGAATATTCTCAAATCATGCTGGGATTACATCGATCATCAGGGTGTTTAACAAACCAGTAGAATCAGTGCCAGCTAAGTAAATGTTTTTACTAAAACAAAAGGAGGCAAACGCAAAGTATGAAGAACCAGAACTTTCCTATGCAATATCAATTGCTAAAAATAAAAACGATTTAATAGTAAATATTAAAACTCAAAACAGAAACATTTCATTGTGGTCACTGTGGTCTTTTTCATACAATCAAATCCGGATAACAAGCAGATTGAAAGTGACTTTTACACTTTGAATTTCTTGGAGTATAAAAAAACTATTCGGCCAATTCACATAAGTGGTTATAGCAGTCCCAGACTTCACGCAACAGAGGTTGTATGAATTGTACAAAATAAGATTAAAATGACCACAGAGTGAAATATTAGTAATGCACAGTTTACCATAAACCTTGATTTCTTGTCATTCCCTCATTAAATATTCTAATTTAACTTGAGCTATTCCTTGGATTTGTTTCGGCAGATTTAGAATGGCCGTATAAATGTACACACACATGGCTTTATATGTAAAAGATAAGCAGAACAAATTTCTGCTTCGATTGTTCATGAACCATGTTTCAGTTGTCATGTAAAGAATGATTTCATGACTGTATTTGACAGGTTTTGTAACATTGACAGTGTAAATGTATGCTGTGCAAGTGTTATAGAGTTACTGTGTTGCATGCAAACATATGCTTTCCTGTGGCTCAGTGATTAGAGAATGGCCCTGGAAATGCCAAGGTCATGGGTTCGATCCCAGGGGATTGCAGATAGTCAGAAACAAATTTATAACACAATGCAATGTAAGTCGCTTTGGATAAAAGCGTCTGCCAAATGCACAAATGTAATGTAAATGTAAATATGAATAGTCCAGATGTGGAAAATGGATACAGTTGGCTCGAGCCAAATGTCTCATTGGTCTTAACATAATGCATAATCAGCTTTATTGCAAATGATGTTCTGCATTTCTATGAAGATCAGAGTGACTGATGGAGCCATGTTCCTTAAAGGGTTTTTGCTTTATTCTTATGTGCCAAAACAAAAAAAATTCCCAGCTAAAAGAAAAGAAGCAGAACGTGTTTAAATCGCACTTCTATTTGCTGACACGAAACCCCATTTTCCGAATTGTGCAATCTTAATTGTATTCAGTCATGATAGAAAATTGCATTCTGGACTATTTTTATGTAATGTAATTGTGTGATCTAAATCAATAACATCTATACATTTTAAAATATAGCTTAAGCAGCCAAACACTTGTTAGGCCCATTATATATATTTGTATACGCAGACAGGTCTTTTAGTAAAGCACGCAGCGACTCCTCACAGTTTTCACATCAGAAAAACAGGTTTCGTTGGGACACGTTCGACAGCGATAACTGTAAATTACTGCACTCTGCGTTGGAACGAGTCACGACACTCCCACTGGCCCGGGGACACCAGTCATTTCCATTGTGTTGGTTTCTCGTGTTCATAAAGAGCATATCTTGGAATGAAATTGCAATTATATTCCATGTCCATGTTTGGCAGAAGAGCGGAGGCTTGCTCTGTGGCTTGCTGCGTCATAAATCAAACAGGCTCTCAATTATGTGAGCTGAATGAGTTGACAGAGGCCTGACGCGGCCTGATCTGTCTTTTCAATACTCGCTGGCACTTTTATAGACACTAATAATGGAAAACTCACTCGGAGCGGGGTGGACTGAGTCGGGTGGCCTAACAAGAGTTGGCGATTACATTGACGGTTCCGACCGCAATCGGTCTTGAGGCGTTTGGAAGCTTTTAATGCGTTTAACACACCTCCTGGTTTCGGGGCGCGCGTATTCCCGCATTAAAACGGATTGCGCTGCCAGCAGAAATGAACGGTTTTCTTTGGTCATTAGAGGCTTGGGTGAAAAATAGTACAGCTCATTCCGAGAGGAAACATCTAGCTCTGCGTATCGACGATAAGCCGCGACGCGACTGTGCGTGCAAGGCATGATAAACATGCCTTTGAAACATGACTTCCTGTTACAGTAGCTGTGCTAATTTCCCATGATTATAGCCCTATCCTTTACTTGAAAGAGCGGTCCAGGGTGTGGTCTTTGTTGTGGTCCATTTTGAAGACAAATGGAGATGGAGGTCCCAAAAACAAGCATGCGATTGCCTCAAATGCAGTTAGCTTAGACGCTTCACGTCTGGGGCCTACAAATCAAACTAATAAGCAACGGGGTAATGATATGCGCCCCTCTAATCAGCCAGCGGTCTTCTGTAGCCTTTAATGACAGCCTGGAGGTATAGCGTGCCGCCTTTCAAGACAAGCTGATCTCTAATGCATACTTGCGAGCAAATAAAGGCAAAACCCAACAGAGACCACAAATCGACTCTGGAGGCCTGAGCTCTTCTCAGAGCAGAAGCAGTTTCATTTTAGAAGGAAATAAGATTTGAACATTTGGATATGAGTGCATGTGTGTATATAGAAATCAACGCGGGATTCTTAATTCATCCAACATGGCCAACATCTGGACTGGGCACACTTGTAGATGGAGTATTGAGTCAAACTTGTTGCAGTAGGGCAGCTCCTTCAGCGTCCTTGATGTGTGGGCGGACATCTCTGGAAGTTCTCACAGCCTGAGGGTTTGTTTTATTTCTCATTTGCTGTAAATCCATCATCTCCTACGAGTCACGCGGCCCGCTGATTGATTCTGTTGCCAGGTAGCGTATTGCAGGGACTCTGTGATAGTGTGAGTTTGTGTTCGCGTTTGCACCAGAGAAAACAAACACCTCAGAGAACGTGCGCGAGCCGTGGAAAATTGGAGACTGATCGCACCCGAGAGAACAACTGCAGCAGGCCTGGAGCTTATTCAGATAAAACTGGAGAATATTGATGTTTCTGACAAGTTTAATAGGCTTCTGTGACTGCTAAATATAGGTCTGTGAGATTTTAAATTGAGGTGTGGATTTTTTCTGATGTTAAAATACTTTCTCACATCCCAGCTTCAGAACAAGAAATGTACTGTATCTTAGAACAGCGTAAAGATTCTGACTGCCCAAACCCGCTCAAAGAGTTTTTTCACCCAATATGTAGAATTCTGGCATCATTTACTCACCCTCATGTCATTCCAAGCCTGTATGACTTTCTTCTGCAGAACACAACAGAGGATATTTTGAGAAACGTTGGTAACCAAACAACATCGGACCTCATTGACGTCCATTATATGGACGCAAAACCACTGAGACATTTCTCCGAATATCTTCTTTTGTGTTCCACAGAAGAAAGAGTCATATACATGTTTGGAACATGTATCATTTTTTTTCAATAAAATTGATATGCAGCAGTTGTGGATGGAAATGCTGTTGTACAACATTCTTAATACAGTATGGACTTATTCACGATGCCTGTGTTTCTCCATCACTCTCATCTGAGAACACATCGAGGAGCACACAAGCTCTTAAACATTACCATATTAAAGTTACAATCACGGGGAAAGAAGTGGCTGGGAAAACAGATGGCCGCGTTTTATGCAGTTGATATTATGCAAACCAGGCCCTGAGGCTTGCCCCTATTTCCCTCTTTAATTGGCAGACTTGCGTGTGGTGCCAGACAACACAGGTGGCAAGGTAGCGCACTCTCCTGTCATCTCCAAAGAGTGAATTATGCATTTATTTATTTCCTCTCGCTCGCCTGTAAAACAGGCCCCTGTGACGCCTTTCTGCACATAGAGGGCTTAGTTTATTCTGATTTATTTACAGATTTATCCTTTAATGTATACAGTGGATAATTAATTATAAACCAACAACCAACTAATTGAGGGTCAATTTTTAAGTGCTACATGAGAGATTGTCACTTTAAAATAATATCAATGACTTAGAACGGTAAACGGTTAGATTAGTGGGTTGCACTTTATTTTACAGTACGTGTACCTATAGTGTACTTACCTAAGAAAGTACTGGGTAGTATAAGGGAACTACATGGTATAAGTTTGTTTAGGGGTAGGTTCAGGTTTATTACCTAGTTATTACCCAGTTATTATATTTACTGTAATAAGTACACAGTATGTACATGGGAAACAGGACTGTAAAATAAAGTGCTACCAAATCGTGGTTTGAAAGGCTACAGTGTTAGCGGTGTGTAAGTTCACCTAATGCCACTAGATTGTACTGCAAGTGTGTTGAATTTATATAAAATGTGAAATTTTGAAGCATAAAATTAGCGTGTACTTTTTTATTGAAGAAAATAATTTACTTCCATTAGCAATTCAAAACTTAATTTAAAAATTGAGCAAATAACATGTTATGTTATAATTAAGTTCCAACCACATTAAAAAAGTATTACTTGTGAAAGTAATGCTGTATCTGGATCTGAATCATCGCTAAAGGTGGATTTTTTTTAGCTTGGTAGAAATGGCAGCTACAAAAAACAATCACAAGCTGGCAGACGCAGATGCCGAACTTGGAACCAGGTCTCAACCAGGCTAATTTTATCAAATTTGCTCAAGCTCACCAAGGTAACCTGGAGCACTACACCTCTAGTGTCTGTGCATTGAGAAAAAAAGGCACCAACAGTACTCTCTTTTCATTTGTCTGGGCACTTTGAGCCATTGATTAACTGTGATTTCCCTCTGCAGCGTGCTACGTTAATAACAGCATCTTAATGGCCCTTTAGCCTTCACAGGTTATTTTTTGAAAATGTGCCGGTCAAAGAGAAACCATTTTGCTTCAGAAATTGGACTCTGGGACTATCCAGAAAAATGTGACAGCAAAATGAGCTTTGTTCGTCTAAAGAAAGAGCCACTTGAAAAAAAGAAAGGTTCAAATATTAAACATCTGAGGCAAAATGAAAGCCAGGACTTTGGTGTATGTTAAATTAAGAGATTTCCTTTTGAAGAATGTCCTATATTTCTGTGCATGATGAAATATGGTCCTCATCACTTGGATTTGAGTTATATGTTATCAATAGCGGGCTTCCTGAAACTTCTAAAGATACTTCATCAGTCATCTAGAAACTCTGAAAATCATAGGATTAAGTCTTGGCTCAGTCCTGCGGAAAGACCCTTAAGACGGAGCCAAATTTATAACTCACATCTGCATAACAAAATGAAAACATTTTCCACATACAAAATGTGAATGTCTGCCATTGTAATGCCGTGTTTTTGAAACATGTACTTTATCAGAATTACCATTTTACTGTGGTAGTCCACGGCAAAGAATATTACTTTGTTTTACTTATTTCTTCTTATAGATCGACCTGATCTCGCAGGAATTCGTAACTATTTTACGAGGTGGCTTTTTCGTACGAATTCAAACGTTGTGAATCACAAAGACGTACGATTACTAGAAAAAAACACTACTGAAGCCCCACCCCTAACCCCGCCCCCAACGCTAACTTCACTGGCACGAAAGCAAATTGTACAAAAATTTACGAATGAGATCGTACAAATTCAAACGAATTAGCCAAAGTTACCCACATCGTAAAATAGTTACTTTTTTGCCGTGACATTTGCTTGGATAGAGAAGCATGTAAAGCATGTTGTATTTTATGAGCTGCAAAGTATTCCTCCGGAGAAGACAAAACAATATCCAAAATTATTAGGACACAATATGCTGAGCCATGTTTGTGCTCCTGCGTTCATCCAGCAGCCTCAGAACTTCGCCTGGAAGGAACAACTCCGAACACAAGACAGAGATCAAGCACAGGTAGAGAAAACATGGCTGGCAGTTTGGTTTATGTGTGTTAGCAGGGGGTCTGGCGGCTGAGGGTATCTGAGCGAGCCTTGTTTCAAACACGTCCTCACCTCTCCCAGGCCCTCCGGCAGTAAACTCTTTAAATAAATGATGCCTTCTGAGATTCTCATTGGCTCATTCGTTGGTTGAATATTGCCATTTGCTATGCTAGCTCATTTATTTCCTGCTAGAGGTGAGACAATAAGTTCAGTTTCCTTTCTGGCAATGACTTGAACTAAAGTTACTTGGCAGAAGAATAACGTGTTTCATTTAGACGTTAATATAATCATGAGTAGTGTAGACAGACATTTGATAATAAAGCTGTTGGCATTAGAATGCCGCTGGGGCATTATTACTCTCTTATATTTTTGTTAACTAGTGTAACCCCTGACCACAGTATTGACATTTGGCACATGACTGGTCCAGTTATGAAAATGAAAAAGTGAAATTGCATAGCTTGTTGGAATGCGGTGTAATTATATTTGGAAGTGATTAGACTTTGTTTTTTCTTGTATAGACAGTTTCATTGGACGCACGCGACTGGCAGGAAGTTAACCTCCGGTCTGTTTTTTGTTGTAATATAACAATTTAGTTTATATTTCATTTATTTTCATATTTTATTGTATATTATTGGTATTCAATTAAATTAAAACCGTTATTGATTCTTTGCGGAGGTCTACCAGAAGTTAAGTTTGGGCCGCATAACATTTGTTGCCACTAAAACTGTCTATAGATATTGCCCGTGGAAACAAATTTCAATAGATTTAAATTAAAGAAGGGACCCAAGACATACGTTTAGTTTAGTTTAGTTTAGTTTGGTTAATTTATTTGAGAAGGTACCTTGGATCATTTTTATAACATACATGTTTCCATTTCTTGCATTGTTTCCCCTGGTAGGTCATTGCTAACATAACAAATAACGCACTTGATAAAATGCAATCAACTCTTATCAGGGCTATATCAATGCTTACAAGAATCGATTAAAAAAAATTTGACCTTTTTTAAAAGCACTTAATAGATGCACATTTCATCCAACCCAAAAGCAGATTGACGAAAGGGAACAACATCTCTCGTGGATAATAGCCAGCTCTATGTAGATAGTTTTGCAACAAGTTTTGCGCTAGCAAGCACTAGTAAAGTTTCCTCAATGTAGTTTTTGTAACTAAGTGCTTTCTGTGAAATTGATGAGTAATCCAATTCTTTGATGTGGAAACATTAAAGGTGAGCTTGTATTTCTGATGTTTCCTGGTGAACAACTTGATGACTCATTATGACGACCATCAGGACATTGTGTTTTTGAATCTATTCATGGAATTTGTACATCGCACTCTTCAAACGTCGCAACGACTCAGGGCCCTTTATCGTGCATTGATTTCCTCCATTTTCATTTAAAAAACTGCCTGCAAAATCCAATTTTGTCTGCTCCTCGAAATGAAATTATAAAATTAAGGCAAACATTAGCGCCAGCTTGCAAACCCATTTCCCTCCTTGCCTCTACTTAATTGTTGATGGGCTCCATGCATTACAAGCCATTTAGGCAGAAACAAATTTGGCAATAAACTCAGTGGGAGCGAGAGAATACGTGTTAGCACGGACCATAAAACCATCCTTTTTCACCCCAAAGGGCACGATGAGAACTCTGGGACAGGAGAAATTAATAACCATCAATTCTTCTGAAAGCTTTCACTCATAACCCCACTGTGTAAACAGGCCCCGGCAGGCACGGTCCATATTACGAACTCTTTTCCCAGAGATGGTTTTGTGGTGGTGTTTGTTGACTCTTCATAAGAGGCACAACACTCCAGAGAACAAACCACATGAGCCGGCAAGTGTTGAGACACCTATAAGCCTGCAATTAATCCCATGAGTCAGTTATTCAATCTGTTGAGTCCCCAAAACAATATACTGTAGTCGGAGAACATTGAAATTAGGTTTTAAACACTTTGGTAACTGACGCAATGTTGTGGGTCAGAGGATAAACGCGAAAATTTAGCGGGCCCAGGACAAAACCTGTAATATGAGCCGTAGCCAGTCGAGCAAGAGTGTTAGAAAGTGAATTAAAAAAGCGTGTTATGCACGTAAGACATTACAGACCAGCTCATCTCTGTCTTCTGATTTAATAAACTGGCGGACATCACACGTTCTCTTGCCAGGATGATGGATGCAGATGTAGCAGCTTGGCTAGCTCCTCAGCTTTGATTACACTCGGTGTGTGAGGTCTCAGGTCTGTGGGTGCCTGCCGAAAGCAATATGAGAGGAAGTGACAGGGTGTACAGATGGGCATATATTCAGATGTGTGGATCAGAACATGGCTAATGAGCAAAAGCTCTCAGCAAGCAGTCCAGTGTATGTAATGGTTGCACTCTGCTAGAATATATCATGTGAATCTTTAACATTCGTGAGTCGCTTTGGACAAAAAAATAATAATCATCTGCTAAATCGTTAAATGTAAATTTTGGTCTGAACACACAACCAAGGGCATAAGCTTGATCTGAAAGGCTCAAAAATATGTGGCATGATTTATCAGACTAATATCTCTGTTATTTCTCCTAGACATCAATGAGATGAAATTGAGAGCAAATAGAAACTTTTGCAAGTCTCCTGCATCTCAGATATTTCTCCTGAGAAAAAGACACGGAAATCTCACAATTGTCCGTTTCAGAAGAGTGTCACAAACTGAGATCAGATTTGTCGAGTCTGCAATCAAAAGTCAATATTATTGGAGATATCAATATGAACTCAAACATTTCTCATCAAATTATTTTTCAACAGTGTCCACCCTGTTGGTGTTTTGATGTAACAGTTGTTTTCCAGTATTCTAAACCCAACAGCAGTTTTGAAACAAAACTGGCGTTTGACATGATCAACTTTATTTTCTTGGCACATTTTCTTTACCCAAGAAAAACAAAGCATACAATATAATTGTTTCCCCAAAGTAACTTGAATTCCATGTTGATTATCAAATGAAATCCCGCTGAACCGTCCTAACCTTTTCATATCCCAAGTGACAACTAACTATCTGCCATCAAATCTTCCCAATACACTAGAAAGTAATTATTTTAATGAATCAACAATGGAGGTTTGTTGTAATTATGCGGTTGTTAGCTCAACTTGGTTCACTGTTCATGCAAGCTTTAAGGTCAGCGACCTTATTAAAGGTACCGGCTAATTTGAATACAACAGTAATTACTATTGCATAGAAATAAAATTCAATTACAAAAATTCTTGACAATAAAATTTTTCCCTAGACAAGAATTAATGAAAGTTTGTCAGGCCTTTAAAACCGTAATTGCTTTTAAAATATTCAGAGCATAACACTCAATACAGTCTCCTAAATGATTTGCGATTTAATAAATTAATACACGGACGACAGCTCGGCGTTCGCTCGCTTAATTCAATTGTTCCGCTCTCAAAAGCAGTCTCGTCCTTTCGTGAATAAAAGGCTCCGGTGGTGAGTTCCAAAATATATAAGGTGAGACGGTGTACAGATACTGTGAGGTTGGTTTCAAAGCAAAACACGGCACTTTCTGTGCATGCATAATGTGGGTGATAAGGAACCCAGAGCGCTGGAGGGATTGAGAGAGAGACTTAGACTCTGGAAAACGGCTATTCTCTCTTCCACTGTCTGCCTGCAACCCATCCTGCCCTATTTCTCCTTGACAGTAAGTCCCTGGCACCTACTGTAGTCAGCACACCACCAACTCAGACACGCAGACATAAAAAGAGAGAGAGAGAGACGTAGGAGGGGCAGACGGTCCTGTTATCGTCTGCTGCCCCTTTCCTCCACCTTCCACAATGCTCCTCCCTCCCTTATTTACTCTCATTGTTGCAGGTTTAAGTGAGAACCGTAATCTTCAACCACCCAGCCAGCCTGTTCCCGGCTTCAAAGAGAAGGTCCAGATACACGTCTTGGATGGAGCTGGGATATCTGCTAACTTTCTTCCGTCAGCCTCGCGAGATAATCATTTCAATCCGGCCCGGGAGAAACGTTTTAATAACGCTGTAAAGGTGACGTCTGCCGGGCTTATCGGGAGAGGCAGATGCATCAAAAGGAGGGCATGTGTGCGAGGTGGTGAAAAATAAAGGGAGAGTGGAAAATAGAATGATGAATACCTCCCATCCTGTCTTAGAGAAGCGTTTTTGAATTTAAAATTCAAGTTTGGAAGGGGAAGGTCAGTTAGTGCTGAGTTGAGTTTATGGACCAGTAAAGGTGTGCAGGAGATGCTGGAGGAGCATCAGGGTGTTTCTAAAAAAACTACACCATGGTGGCTAAAAGACTTTTAGTGGCCATAAATATAGTCAAAGTGTGACACATTTGCACCTGCAGAACTGCTCTGTGTGCCTTTCATGTTGTGAGATAGATGGACACCGCAATCCCTGTTTTCAAAGGCCTGACAGAGAGCTTTACACATGACCTATATAAAGGGCCACCGGTTACAGGCTTGATGTTTCATAGTCGCTGCCATTTTTTTATTTGGCTGGAACAAGGTGGCAAATTTGATCAAAGGCATTTTTTCTGCACTAAATGACTTAATGCTTTGGCTACATGGAATTAAAGTTCTCTATAGCGTCGAATCTCACTCCTCCCAAACTGGAACATTTTGTTTGCACTGGATACAAAAAGAGTCAAGGTAAATTGGTCATAAAAGCGTACTCATTGTAGACCCAAGTCTATTTGATGTTAGAGTTTGGTACCTGTTTGGTACCTGTTTGGTACCTCGTGCATATATACAGTTGATATGAAAGCAATGCGGTTTGATTTGCAAGAGAATCAATATTTACAACACATTGCATGTGACGGATAAAGACAGGCACAATTGTTCTCTTTTGTGTTTGTATGTTTTGTTGGTTAAAGTGACGTAAACATGAGTTAAAAGGTTGTATATCCATTCTCCAAACACAACAGTTAATAAATAACCATCAGAGACATGTCAAGTATGACCACTCATGCAGGAAAGAGTAAAACAGTTATGGTGTCTGTTGGATAGAGTAATAGTGGGGTGCTGTTTGTTTTCCGAGAAAGGCAAAAAGATGTTGTAAACCTTTTATTATAACTAGGAAGTACATTGGACTTGCTAAATGTCTGCTAGACTGTAAAGCGAAAACTGTGCATTATGTGCTATATGTGCAATTTAAATAAACCAAAAACATTTAATTGCACAATGCTGAATCATAATTCTTTTGTTTGGTGGCCTCATTTTTTGATGTTTGATTACACTTCATTTATATCAAATTCTGTATTTCATAAAATGGCTTGAAACGGTGTCCCCCCTGGTGCCATCTTGGGTCCTCCAGCGATTATACTGTGCTGTGCTAACTTATTTCCAGAACTTTCCTAAACCTCTCACTGGTAAGACACGCTTGGGTTGCTGGCGAAGTGCAATGCAGAGCGATCCTGAGATAATCAATACATGTCAGGCCAGTGAGTCAGAGAAAGAGAAATCTGTTCTCAATGTGCATTCAACAGCACAATGACAGAAATCTCCAGGTCAGTTTTGTTTCACTTTGAACCTCTGTTAACCAGTCTGCTTACCAACTGATTTTGAACAGCTCCCTCCCTCATTTACTGTACACACAGACACCCACACATGAATGAGCAAACCACAACAATTCTACTGCTGTGTGCTTTCTAACTCAAGGACATGCTCTTTACTGCACGCTGTGGAGGAATCACAAGGCCAGGTGATAGATAAAAAGTCACATTTTTTTCAAAAGCCTTGACCATTGTAACAATGTTTTATGTATTTTTGTAAAGGTTTCATGTGCATCTCAGATCTATACTCTATGTGCGCCAGATTCAAGTGTTTGAGAATCATTCAGCCTCAGTATGGATGCAGTCTCTATATATCGATCTGTCCTTCCAGAAACCTAAAATCCAACTTATATTCTAACGTTGATTGAAGTTCTTTAAGTGGGAGAGCGTTATGCTTGTAATGTATTCAGAAATTCACATTAAATATTGAAATGAGCAATTCGCAGATACCGTATGAAGTGTGAAACAAATATTGAATCCTTGACTCATGCACAACCAACATATCACTGCAGGTGCCAGTTTCTATATAGCACATGAGCATATGAGCTCACATCTTATGCAGATGGATTTGTAGATAATTTGTTCCAGTGGCACATTGGGGAAGGTTACAAGGTCAAGTTAAGTGCTATCTACAGCATCTTTGCCATCTAAAACAAGTGAAAACTCAAGTACATACAGCAACATTCTTTCAATTAAAGTCTGTAGGGCACGCCATAGCAGTAGAATTTTAAAGAAATGGATTACAGCCACAATATGTCAATATTATAGGAAATGTGCCAAATCAAACATAGTTCAGAGAAGCCTGTTCATTCAGTCCTGTCAATCATCTATATAGACCAGTGGTTCTCAAACTTTTTCGTTGTAAGGCCCCCTTTGTGTTAAGTGCATCGCTTTGCGGCCCCCCATATAAAGACTTATAATCTTAAACTTAGAATTTTAATTAAACCAAAAACATTCAGTTATACAATGCTGGAACCTCAATTCTTTTGGTTGGTGGTGTCATTTTTCTGATGTTTGATTGCATAAAATCTATGATAAATTTCTATATTTCATAAAATGCCACAAAATCTGTGGCCCTCCTGGATCCATCTTGGGGCCCCCCAGGGGGCCACGGCCCCCAGTTTGAGAACCACTGATATAGACAAATGCCTAGTGACAGTCCTTCCAGCATCCCACCTCCTCCCCAACTCCTCTTTATAACCTTCACTCTTTTAACTCAGCAAACCAGGCAACCTTTTTAACAAAGTAAGGAACAAGTCAAATTTATAACCTGTGGAAATCAAACTTGTTCTGAACTCAGAATACTCTTTTATCATGTCCTAGTTGGAGCAGACCTGTGGGCCAATAATGGACTGTCTGCAGGATCTCCAACGAATTCCACATGTATAAAAATACAGAGTAAAGTGAAAGGGCCACATGGTTGGTGAGATGATAATTTTAGAAGCGGTTATCCTGGATGTGATGTCGAGCAGCCTAAGGCCCACTGTGTCCTTCTGTGAACTCTCACAATGAGATGAACAAGGAGGAAGAGTTTTGTTTTATACATGACAATTCATACATGAGTTTCAGAGCTGGTCTCTGCATATGTTAAACCCTTTGGGAGAACTCTGGAGGAATTCTCTTTCAACACTACATACACATAGCTGGGATAAACTTGTGAACCGCTGGATTTCTGATTCGCTCGCAAATCAGATTGCACTGAAAAAAACCAGCGCCTTTCACACAGACTCCTAATGTCTGAAGATAGATATTTATCAAAGAATAAGGGGGCTGATGAAAATGGATGTTTAATGCGAAGATTTCTCCCTCAACACAAGACTCCTGATGATCTGTTTTATTTTGTTGCTCGTTCCAGGAATCATTTTTTAAAGAAATGGATTTGAAAACCTCCCCTAAATTTACATTTTGATAGCTCTCACTTTACTCAAATCCATCACTATAATCTTCCTCTCTCTTGCTTCTCGGAGGCATACAGCAGTCAGCATACTAAGGATGGAGGATAATGCTCAGCTAGCCTCGGTTAAGCTGCTCGCGATTTCTTTTGTCTGGGTAGAGTCCATCTCCGCAGCGGTGTCACAACTTTAACTCATCCCAGCCTCCGTTCTCCTTAACCCCTCCCCCTACCTGTTTGCGGCCGTCTTTTTCGCTTGCACCCGGGAGCGCATCGCTTCCCATCCCGATTCGCCCAACTCTCTAATCCCCCAAATCCCGTGGTGAAATGAAACCGGAAAAATCGCCACTCAGCCATCTTTCCTAACAAATCCTCTTCCACTCTGGCTCTCATTTGCAGCCCCTGGCCGGCCGTGGAGGAGATCGTAATGGAGAAAGTCTGAGTGACAGCGATGCTCCTCACTACTCCTCATTTAACCACCAACTATGAAGGCGACGTGCCTGCGGGGTGCTGAGAAAACACGTCTGTCGCCTCCCCGTGGATCTCCGGGCCACGTAATAACATTTCACAGGCACGTGAGCAGCTTTCTGTCGACGCCGTCAATCACGTTTTGATGGAATCCTCAAGAGGACAAATCAAAGCCAAGGGGAGGCATGTGTCCTTGAGTTTAGATACAGGTTACGAGTCCGTGTATGCGTCTTACTGAAATATAGCGTAATTCATTGTGCGAGCGGGGTTGGAAAGTATAGAATCAATTTATGGTTGTTTGAAATCCTCGCGCTTGAGGTTGAAACTTAAAGGTGCTATAAGTCATTTTTTATGAAATGGTGAACGAAAAGTTTCTATTACCCGACTTCGTAATGTACAATAAAAATGCCAATCAGAACACTTTAATGCACTTTTTGAACGTTCACAGGGCACATTTTCCCAAAAAAGAGGAGCTGGAAGCCAAAAGCATTAGTATGTGCCCAAACTCCATTTTGCTGCAAATCTGGGTTTCGATTTTTCTTTTGTGTTGCATTGAGATGATGATCTGCTGCTCTACAGCTCCATCTCGATCGCATCGATCTCCAGGTGCTTTTGAGATGATGCGTGTCTTTGATAGGTGGGGTTTCGGAAAAGTGGGGTGTGCACCTCTGTCCAGATGTCTTACATTGACACAGCGACATTCATTCACCATGAAACTTATTTTACTTTTTTAAAGAGATGAATTTAGAAATTAAACAGAATAAAATGAGTTTGGGCGAGATCTATCTGTAAGTAAATGAAGTGTTTTGTGAATGACGTGATCACATGAGAAGTATTGAAAGACAACAGGGCTTATTGATTTCAGATGCAAACTTGTTTTAGAGGCGGAGCAAATCAGCCTGTTAAGTCTGACATCACACACCACCGCTTCGTAGTCCAATCAGATGCCGTAGACAAAAAAAAAATGCTAATATACACTCGTGGTGTGATGTAAAACTACCGAATACCCCCAATCCTAACCTTAATACTATATATTAATATCTCCATGACAGCTGTTTGTTTTTTACGAATTATTAAAATTTTAATGTTGGAGACTCCTTGAGCATGACAGTAGTTTACAGTGAGTTTAAAAAAAGGTTTGCTTAAATGTGCAACATGAATAAACAGTGCTTGCAAATGGTTATTTACATAGTATCTGCACTTGAAATGAATAGTGGCTTGGACCTGGAAACGGTGTTCTTTGTGTCATGACTTAACAAGCAGATAATTACAGTTCGATAAAAAGTTACAAAAAGAAACTTTTTTGGAATAACATGAACACAGTAAAATTGCCAGTGTTAAAAAAGGTCAAATTAACACTCACAGTGTACATATAATCCACACTCTCAAAGTGTGGATTATATATACACTGTGAGAGTTAATTTGACCTTTTTTACACTGGCGATTTTACTGTGCACCGTTTATTTGTGAAAAAATATTTTTGTCCTAAAATGTGTATTCAAAAAGTGAACTGGTCATTTTGATATTATAAAATTACTATTAAATGTGCACATCGGCAAGGTCGAATCAGTCCTTCTCTCTTCTAAATGTCCACACATCACTCAATAATCGCAACACTCAATAAAACAACTGGATTCCTCGGGTGAAAAACCAGTCGTGACAACCAAGCCGCTCACACTGATTGGTTAGGTGGAAAGCTGTCACCTGTCCAATCAAATTCCAAGAGGCAACTTGACAGGATCATATATTTCTATTAGGCTGTGCAGTTCAAACACATCTAAGGGTCTTTGAACATCTGCATCTCGATTTAGAAAACCACCGAGGTTGTGTGGCAGGTCTCTGTAATTTGCGCACAGTATTAAATGCCATGCATCAGTAATCCTCTTCCCAGAGCTTCTCTTGGGACTCTATTGCATGCTACGCAGACGGCAGACGTGCAGTAACAGAGCTGAAGAATACGTTTGGAATATCAATGCAAGGTCTCAGGGCTGTGAGCATGTCACATTCCTTCAGATGCCGTCCAATATTTTCTCAGCAATATCACAGAATGACACTCGCACGGTACAAGATGCAAGGAGAATTAAATCTGTGTTGTTTTTATGGTATATATTTTGGTATTCGCTGCTAATACACTAGTCTGATGTTGGGTCGATTTCCATAGTCATTTATAGGAGATCAGGTGTGTTTTTATCAGTAAATAAAGACTCAAGATTGTAGTGTCAAGGTATCCTATTGAGCTGAAACAGTGATGCGTTCTCCACATAAAACACGTTGCATGTCTAATCTTTAAAATCGGAGCCATGTTATTGGTTTTGATGCACAAATCCAAATAGTTCATTGTGCACACACATACGTAGAAAAGCTGAAAGGCAAACCAATGCTTTCCATTTCAAGTCCTGTCTTTGCTTTGTTTTCATATGTGTATTGAGGTAAAGAGCTTAATATTTCTCGCAGGCGTCTTTTTTGGGGTGAGGAACTGGCACCATGAAATTGCATGCAGTAGCAAGAATGAGTGCACACTTAGAAGGTGAGAGAGAGAGAGAGAGAGAGAGAGAGAGAGAGAGAGAGGGTGGGGCCCATTGAGGTGTGACTGGTCCTGCCATGCCATCCAACCAGTGCCAGAAAATACTAACAATATTCCACCATGCTGCTTTTAAAAACACAGCTTAGAGGCATCTGTAAACACCTTATGCTTTTTAGATTCTTTTTACGCTTCTGAGGAATTTGTCACATTTAGTGATTCTTTTGAAGGACTTTAATGGAGTTATGAACTTAGTTCCATTCAAGTTCAGACAGGTGTCCGGCAGAATAACCACAGGCGTAGTTTATTACAGTAAATTACAGTAATTAAGGCATTAGTTCTCCAAAAAATCTGAAAATTCCAAATTGTACTGCTTTTTTTATGAATATTACATAAGTTAAAAATATTTTCACTCGTAAATTTCATTTAACCAGATGTTGTATAGATTGCACATGATGGATGAGCTTTTTGGCGCATCAAAATGTTTGACCCCATTCAATAACATTACAAAGCTAGGAAGAGCCAGGACATTATTTAATATAACTTCAATTGAGTTCCGCTGAAGAAAACACGTCATATACAGCTAGGATGACACGATGGCGAGTAAATTATTTTCTATTTTGCAGTGAACTATTCTTTTATTAAAGCACCCAAGAGTGTCAAACAATGAAAGGATATGCAGCTTACCTGTCAGTTTTTGGGGGGAACAAAATTGTGACACCTCATGACATAAACAGTTCCATATTGGCGTATTACTTTACCCTCTTTTGTTTTAAAGGAAACCGTTTCCCTCTTTGAGTTTGAACCGCCAGCCTTGTTGTGGCTGCTAAAACACAGACGATCCTAAAACTCTTTATCACCATCTGTGGCCCGGTTGACACGACTAAGCTTAAGCCAGAACTATGCCTTAGTTGAATTAAGATATTTATGACACTTTTTTAAAAAATGCCTTCGAATACATTACTGGTGTGCATCTTGAGACAAAACAATGGCACTTATACATGTTAAGATATTTCGGGGCAAGTTATATTGAGTTAAGACAAGTCAAACATTCATTTTAGTCCGGAACAAGCCTTAAGCCTTGTCTGTGAAACCGGGCCTTTATTTCAATATTAGTCTTCAGATGAGGTACCAGATGGGTGCGATTTCCTAATTGGATTTATGCAAGTCTAATCAAAATTAAATCACTTAGTGATATACCACATACCCGACCTTCACGTCAGCTTTGTTATATCTACAGTGCTAACAGTGAATCTAATACTTTTTTCACTTGCCCTCGAGTAACAGTTAATACCAGAAGGAAATGGTGAGTCATTTGAATTATTCTTATCTCATGCAACACTTTTTGGATTGCGTATAGATGCTGTACACGTCATAAAAAGTAGCAAAAGAGTATCATCATATTGCTTATCAGTACTGCTCAGTGTGTACTGTATTTACATTGACATTTACCTGCATGCATTTGGCAGATGTTTTTATACAAAGCATCTTTGTTGAACCAACCATTTTTAACCACTTTATTCAACCATTTGTGCATTTTGCATTCTTTTCTTGAACCCATCACCTTTGTGTTGCTAATGCATTTCTCCACCAGCTGAGCTGCAGGAATGCTGTATACTACTGTACTCACTCACAAGGCTGTGTATCGGCAAGGGCCTTGCAATATGATACCTATCACGATAGACGAGTCACTGTACGGTATATATTGCAATACTTTTAAAAATAAAAAAGTGAAAAGAAAATAGAGCTGAAAAAACAACTTGCTGTGGACCACCTGCGGTATTTTTTTACCATACCACCAATAGAATCCATCACGTACTAGTAGACACCATTACAGTTTCCATTAAAACCATCACAATTCCCATTATAACAATAAATCCTTTCAAATTTCTATTGTGTTTTGGTCGGGGTTCTATTGGTTTTTTCCAGCGGGGTTCTTTTGGCAGCTCTTAAGTTTGATAGCGTTAACTTTAGATTGCTTTTAAGGAGACAGAACATTTAATAACTCGCAGTTATTGATTGGCAGCGGAGCGCGAGGATAGTAGAGGTTGGGCTATTGATACACTATCGTGAAAAAAAATTGCAAAGTTTGCTGTATCGATATTGTTGCACAGCCCTAATACTTACCGGCACTACTGTATGTAATGGCTCCCTCATGGCCAATTTTACTACATAATGTTAAAATCTAGAGCAGATTAATGCAGCATAGAAGCCGCAGCTAAGTGCCATATATATTTGTATTTGTTTACTGTTGCACCAAGGTAGCATAACTACATTTATACAGGAATCTTGAAGCTTGAATCATTGTTTCACATGCAGTGTAAGATTTACATGGGGTAGGAACATGTTAATGAGACTTGGATACTAGTAAAAAAGAGATTTGCTTTGTATTTGTTTTTATTTTTTATTCCAATTTGTCCGCTTCAAATAAAAACAAGCAAACTAAACTGTACAGATCTTCACTAGAACAGCTATTATTATAATTATTTTTATTCATTGATATTATTATTATTAGTAGTAGTATTAGTATTAAATGTAACAATATAAATATGTGTATGTATATATATATATATATATATATATGGCTATACCTGTATATAGTGGGATCAACTACATGTGCTACATATATACTGTAGAACGCTAATGAATGATACTCTAAATATCTGATTTCATTCACCTAATGCAGGGTAAATTGTTAAAGCTGATAAAATAGACTGAAATGACACGCAATTATTTTCTCGTTAACACACGTCTGTCTCCTGAGGCAATCGTCTGCCATTTTTATGCCAAAAAAACCTCTCAGCAAACACGGTTGTTGTCTCAGACAGCGACCTGAAATAGATGCATTTCAGATATGAATAATAGGCAGTTGAGATATATTTCCTTATATCACAACCTATCATTATATTCCTTTTCTCAGCGAAGATGATGATAGTGTTGCTTTGACACTGGTGATGAAGTCCCAGAGAGATTTATGATTTATATCATGCAATTATATCATATTGCGGGCGTCTTTCTCTTTTAGAAAATCGCATTGCTTGCTTACAGACGTTGCACAACTGTGTTAATACTTTTAAAAATAAACACTGTTCGCAAACATGCGATGATAACAGGTGACATATAAGTTGCTTAATGCATCTATGGCTGTGACGAAATGCGCTCGCATTTATATGTCAAGTTTATTACCTGTGTTTATCTAGCTAGCCCTCTAAACAGCATTATTGATTGTGCGCCTGAAAAGAGAAACAGGTAAAGTCCATTTGTCAGCATGGCTGCTAAAGCATCTATTTATTGATTCTGGAAGAACAATAAGATCGGAGAGTATTGCATTGAACAGTCTGCATGCATATGGCCGGAAATGCCGGTCTTTATGATGGCTTGACAGTTTAATCGACTGATTATTCCAGACGAGTTGTTTCAAGGCAGTGTGGTCAATCCTCACGGCGCTGACGTTCGAAGCTTAATGGGTCAAGATGTGGGATAAGGATTAAATTACACGCTGGCCATCGTAACAGCTGTCATAATTCATCTCGTGACCATTATAACCAATCAGATTGCTAACTTGTGAGATTTATGGATAGATAGATAGATAGATAGAGCTAGTAAGCATTATCGATTATGACTGGCAAGCAATATTGAATGTCTCAAATGTAGCGTAAAAGCTCCGAATGAATGTTTATCAGTAGAATGTTATAAGTGCCTCGAAATCAATAATTGTGCCAAAAACTGATGCCCTTTCAAAATCCAATCTCCAGTTCAACAAGATTATTTCATTTCGAATGATTGAAATTGGATTTGTTTCAACCCACATACACACACGCATCAAGTCTCCCCTCGTCTCTGTAGTTTATACCCATGATGCATTGCAAAGAGCAGCATGTGTCAATCATCCGTCTCCCCATCAGCCACTGTTCAGCCTCCGGCGGCTGAGATAGAGGACCGGTGCTGTGAGGTCACCACGATCATGTTTTCATTCCTTTTCCGCCGTCTCTGCTTCTGGGACTCCCCTGCTCCTTATTTCCCATTATAAGCGATGGCGTTCTCGCAGGAGCTCCGGCATTCTTTCATCCACACGCTCTCGTTCCGTCACACGCGGGTCAGGCCACAGGTTCTATATAACAGAACAGTGCCGCTCCGAGAGCCTTCATCTGCTAGCTGCGTGATGTTATTGTGTTGAGTCGTGTTCTCCCTGAGGAAAAGTTGCATGATTCACTTTAGACATGGCACACCATATTGTGTCATACTGTGGAGAGGAGAGAAAGGTCAACCTCTCAGTCGCACACAAACTTTTGTATAATGCACAGAAATCTATTGTTTTTCCTGTATATTTTTGGTAATGCGTTATTGTAACGTCTTTGTTACACATACTGTATTATAATTTTCTCATTAGCGTAGTCCATTTAGTGTCCATTTCTGTTTTTATCTGGTGCTGTTCATGTAAAGATTATGGGTTTAAATCCCAGGGAACACGCAAAGAGTGGGTTGTTTTGATTAAGTAATAATAACTCGCAGCTAACTAACACAATAATGATAACACAATAAAAAGCATGATTTATGAAAATTAAAAAAATCGGAGCTCTTCACGTATTGTTCAAATGCGTTTATATTCAACAATTGGGGCACAAAAAAGTCAAATGACATTTTTGTAGAGTAATTTACGTTTTTCATGTTATTTTACACCTAGTTTGTAAATTTGCAGTCGGTTTCTGTAATTTCACTTTTTTACCGCATTTCAAAAATATATTTAACAAAAATCTAAAACAATAATGAGATCATACGAATTCATAGTTAAATAGTTAAAATAGTCAAATTACCGTGAGACTGTTGTTTTTAGCAGGTTCAAATTGTGCATTTTAAAATGATTGTGTCATAATTTAATGTCTTAATACTTTCTCCTTTTGAGAAACCTGATAATTCAACCTACTAGTGGCTCACTTATAGTTAATCATTAAACTAAAATGAACAAAAGTATTTGAACATACAAATGATAAGCTTAAACGGATAGTTCACCCAAAAATGAAAAATCTGTCATCATTTACTCACCCTCAGGTTGTTCCGAACCTGTATAAAATTATTTGTTCTGCTAAACACAAAGGAAGATATTTGGAAGAATGTCAGTAACCCAACAGATCTCATCCCCATTTTATGGCCCTAGTAGGGAAAATAAATGGAGTCAATGGGCGATGAGATCTGTTTGGTTACTGATATTCTTCCAAATATCTTCCTTTGTGTTCATCAGAACAAATACATTTATACAGGTTTGGAACAATCTGAGGGTGAGTAAATGATGAATTAAAATTTTGGGGTGGACTATCCCTTTAATTTAAAGATGGTACTCAAAAAGTTTTATAAAGGAGGCAATAATTCTGGCAATAATGTGCCAAAACGATTTATTTTACACACGTTTTTCCCCGTTGATTTCCATTAGTGGGAGTAAAGTTCATTTTTCATAAGACTGACAAACATACATTTTCTAAGCAGCACATTCCTAAGCAAAGCTTTCTTCTCCACAACATCCCTGTTTTACACCCAGTTGTACAAGCCATCCCGAAACCTACAGCAAATCTTCATGGGATTACTTTTGTGTCAATAAAAATGAACGCAAACTTAAAAACATGAACAAAAATATACAATGAGAAAGAAAAAAAACACTTTGATAATGAAAACAACTCAATTGCAAGAATGTGACATGATTTTCAAATAACCTGCTATTTTTCTTAACAATTTTCTAAGTTTCGTTTTTGCAAATAATAGTTTTGAATTCGCTGCTAGATTTTTCATTTTCAAAAAATAGCAGTTTATTTGAAAATCATGTCACATTCTTGCAATTGAGTTTATTGTTTTCATTATCAAAGTGGTTTTATCTATCTCATTGTATATTTTTGTCCATTTTTTTAAAAGTTTGCGTTCATTTTTATTGACACAAAAGTAATCCCATAGATCTTTAGGAAGGTTTGAGGATTAATTCAACACCAGGCAGATCGTAGACAGCAACAAGAAGGAAAATGTCTCTTTGGTTAGATTAATTGCTCTGTCATTCAAGAGGAAATCAGATTATCGGCTTTTCCAACATGTCGTTTTTTTTAGAGAAGGTTTAGTTAATCTTTTCATTCCTTGGTTCTGTCTCAGATGGGCCTTCGTGTCTGCTTGCATGCATACATATATGTATAAATACCTCAGCTTCAACACCTCCGAGCTTTATTTCCAAAGACAGGTGAAATGAAAGGGATATTAGCAAAAGAAATGTCAAAAGAAATAATGTAAGTGTCAAAACTCAAATGAAATCATTTAAGGTGACAAATAATAAACAGCTTGCTAAGATTATGTGCATTTCAGCAGTGACAGGAGAAGAATTGGGCTGGATTGTAATCAACATTGAACTGAAAAAGCAAATAAACAAAGCAATGTTTGTCGCTTTAATATCTTTTATATTTACCTGGATAAAGAAGTACATATTACGTGTTATGAATCCTGCAAGTCTCAAATGAAGTTTAATACTTCTCTGTGTACAATGTCAACAGATTTTAATTAAAGAGAAGAATGTAATTACCGCCCGCATGAAAAAGGAATAATTGTGCGCAATATTCTGTTGATCAACTTTATTTTTGATAAGATGTGAGAAACATGAATTCCCCGAATGCGAGTGGAATATTATTATGAGAACAAAACATTCTGCAGATTTTGCATTCATTGTTTTTTTTTCCGCTTAGTTCAAAGAGAGCATTTCCATTTCAAAAGAGTCTGAAATGTGTCGAAAAAACAACACAAATGGGGAAATAAACACATTACATCATTTCAACGCATTAAACACAGCTATACGTTAAAATAGGAAAATGGGCAACATAAAAGCCAAGGCTGTTTGTGAAACAAATAAGTAAAATTCATAATGTAAACTTGGAAAGAGCTGTCAGGTTGAATTAAAGTGTCTGTATGTGTTGGTTTTTACGGCCAGGATCACTTTCAGAGTGTGATGTTAGTTACGGAGAGCCACTACCGCAGAAGTTTTGAGGACAAATAGAGCCATTATTTCCAAATCCAGACCCATTTAGTTTCATTTAGTGGCTTTGTTTGTTTTGATGGCTGTTGATTAGATCATGCGTCAAGTCTGTCCTTATTTAACACCCTTATGCTTCCAAACCCCTGCTGGACTTATGCTAAACAGAAAACTCTTTATTGGGGCAAAATTGTATAGTAATTAGACGTCCTGACAAACAAAGACATGGAGTTTTATGGAAAACCCCAAAGGGGAATTTTTCTGGCAATGGTCAGCGCCAAATAATCCTGACAAAGCAGGTCAAACAAAAACCCAGGATTGGCTGTGTCCATTGAAGCTTTGAAATAAATTCACTGTAGGCTATTTGGAAACTGTATCGCATCTTCATTTGAGACCATGCCATGAGCAAACTGATAGCTTTGCCTGGACATAAAAGTTAAATTACAACCTGAATTTATAAACTAATAAATTTTGCAAAATGAACTGAACACTCCCTTATACAGTACACACTGACCTCAAAGTATTTGGACACTTCTGCCAAACGTAAGACATGATCTATGGTGATTTTTAGCGGATTTATAGAGTCAGCTGCCTTTAAGTTCACACAGGTGTCTTAGCAGTTTTAAACTGCTGTATTAGCATTTCATATTTTAAAGGATAGTTCACATTCAAAATGAAAATTCTGTCATTATTTACGTGCCCTCTTGTCATTTCAAACCTGTTTGACTTACTTTCTTCTGCAGAACACAAAAGAAGATATTTAGAAATAGAAATAACAGAAAATCGTTGGTCCCCATTGACTTGCATTGGTTTTGTGTCCATACAATAGAAGTCAATGGGGACCAGTGGTTTTTGGTTACCAACATTTTTTTAAATATCTTGTGTTGATGACAGAATTTACATTTTGAATTTTTATTATTCCTTAAACTTTCTCTTAAATGAAATATTTTTACCGCATCTAGTGGTGAAAAAAAATCTGAAACATATTTATTTTGTTTGTTAAGTAATCAACAACATTTAAGGGTTAATTAAACCTTCTGTATAACTATACTACCATTCAAATGTTTCACTTATTTACTCACTTATTCTTATGTTAAGAGTTTTCATATTTTTACATTTTAGAAAAATATTAAGCTCATCAGAACTGTGGAATACCACAAAGGCAACTATGTGAATTATGTTGTGACTAAAAATCTAAACAATAAATAAACTTACATATTAGCGTCTTCAATGTTGTCCTCTTTTGACTAAAATTTGCAGAAATGTTCTCTTGACATTTTATCATGCCACTGCTTGGGGCTTAGATGTTTTTTAACAGTATTACAAGAGTTTCCATGTGGTCTTAATTCATTATGTAGTCACTCTTCCATTTCAAAGACATTTTTTATTAAAAAAAGTTTATAATGAAAAAGGTTTATTTGTGCAAAATTATATTTTTTATCTATAAAACTAATTTCAGAAATTTAAGCATACACCTTCAGATGCATGAAGGTGTATTTAACCTTTTTTAAACAATGAGAAAGTTATAGTTCAGTGTTCAAAACCTTTTGACTGGTAGTGTAAATACTAAGAGGGAACTTCTTAAAGCAGTAAAAACATTGAATGAATTAATAAACAAATAATTAATATGATGATGTAATAAGTAATGATATAAATTAAATAAACATTACAAATGTTGATACAGGTCAAATTGCCATAAAAAATTACCATAGTTTTACTATACTTTTTGTATTGCATATTACATACATGCAATAAAAACAAATGTAATCTTATCCAGTAATATTCATGCATTTGTGGTTGCTAAATGTTTTTTGGGACCAATGTAAACACACAACACATAGAATTTCTTTTTTTCCACCACATTGTTTTCGAAATACCTAAAGCCATTTTGGCTAGACAAATGGACCAAATGATCTACAGACATATGCAAGAATGAAAAATGACTGGTCCGTCAGAGCAGATCAATAGATACATTGGGCCTCATTTATTTCAACGCAAACTTGGCATTTATCAATATGGGCGTGAGCGGTTGCTACGATCAAATCTCACGACAGGTCTCAGTTCCTGTACGCATGTTTTGAGATAGGGTGAAGGTCTGTGTACACTTTACCCTTTTGAAGGAATAATGACAAATAGAAAGATTAGGTTTCTTTCGTTTAGTATAACAAACGTAAAAATAGATTCCGAAGCAATTTCATATATTCATTACATTAATAAAGTATTTTCCTTTCTAGCCTTATTACATGATCATTTAATTGTTTGAAATCACAAGGTTAACTTTGGAGAAAAAAAACTTTCCTGAGCTTTTAGGCTACTTCTAACATAATTTACCACAATTAAAGCGCGCAATTAAAAGTAAAACATTTAAAAACCTACAATAAGATGAAAGATGAAAAGATGCAAGATGAAAGCTTCTTTGTTTGACAAATATGTATTTTAATGAAAACAGAAAACACGCATGTTTGATGGTTTTTTATTTATGCAATCTGCGATGTTCGATGGGATCACAGCTCGAGGTTGCTTGGCTTTGTGTGGCAGGGTCCAGGCTGGTTTGTGGTGGCTGAAAACCACTGGTCCTGCAGCTGACAGATCTGAAAGATAAAAAATGAATGAAGCAAACATAAAACTGCGTTTGCTTGATTTAAGCAGCCTGAAATGCAAGATTAGCAGCATTAGATTTGAAACCTTTATCCTGCTTAGAAACATGCATCTGTCTCCTCCGCAACAGACCATTTTTTCTTCACCTAAATGAAGAAAACTGTATAAAAGCATTTACATATAAACATTATTCTATAATTGCGCCCTAAAAATGATCGGTAAATTATATCTACATTCGTTTTTACATTAACACATTAATGTAACTTGAACAAAGTTTTTCAAGACTCAAGTCAGATTAATTTAGTTTAAATTTAAATGCATTATACAACCAAACTAATTTAAAGCAACAACAATACTTTCAGTGTAAAAGTAATAGTGAAACACTAAAAATGAAAGAAAATATTTACGCTCATATTTACAAAACATAAATATCCAATCAAAAAATACAAACCTCAGCTGGAGTTCGGTTCACTACACCGACGCTGTGACCGCAGCAGTGATGTCTTTCCAAACTGTTTTTTACTTCCTTAGATTCCGCTTTTCAAGGTTAAACTTTCATTTCTAAATCGGAAGAGTTCCTCTTTTTGGCCCTATTACGTTTCTCAATGTCGCAAAATCTAGGGGCGAGGTGTCTACACCCTGAATTTATCGCGGCGTGATATGTAAATTATGATCGATTTCAGCCGCTGCATTTATCAAGGGACGATCATTCGTACGATGAGATTGGCGGCGTGCGAATGTTTGAAGAATCACACGTAAACCCTGTCGTAAGATGATTTCTACGCACGGATCTGCGCTCATTTCTACGTTCGATTGATAAATGAGGCCCAGTATGTGTGTGTTTGTCACAAACCGTTCCACAGCTACCCGTACAGTGACCCCACATGGGTCCATCCGTCTCCTCTCTGGCTCTGGTACTGGTCTACTTGACACCCTGAGACACATACTGGATGTCTGGAAAGGACAGATATATAAGTAGGCCAGGAGTGAGGCTAATCACGGAGGTTAACACCATTGACATTTTTGCTACAGTTTCACAGTGCATTTGGCAGGGGAGAGCGAGAGAACCAGCTCTGGCGCTTATCTATCTGATGCAGTCCACATGTGTGCAGTCCTTCTCTCTCCCTGCTTTTTAAGGTTCATCGAGTGTGACCCGGTTTCCTCGCCCTCTCTGCTGCGCACCCTCACGCAGCGCACCAATTTAAACCCAACACCCAAATGTTAAATCGGGCGTATTTTTGTACAGGGGTAGGCAGTGGGTGGGAGGGTAGAGGGGAAAGGACGCAGTCCACAATTTGTTTTCAGAATATTTGCGAGTGGTTTTTCCTGCACGGCAGGGACCAAATCCACCCTTGAAGTCCTCCCAGCAAGGGCCCGGTGCCCCAGAACAGGTTGCTTAAACCAAAACAGGTGACTCATGACTGGTCCTTTAAACTCAGACTCGGCGTTAGGGAGCGGCGAGGAAAAGAAGAAAGTTAAGAGAGAACATATGGGTCATTAGCATGTGGTCGTATCGCATCGACGCATCTGCTTTCCATATCAATGCACTTGCGCCACAACCAGAGCAGCCTCTGAGGGACCTCAGGTTAAGACCACAAAATATGCACGTGAAATCAAATCCTTATATTGACAGCACCGGCCTGCTATTGATTAAACAGACCACAGAGGTTTATGGGATGTTACGGGACCGGTGCGGAAAGGCGATTTAGACTCACATAAACACTACGGTGTGAAAAATGAGAGAGCATCTTGGGGCTACAGACACGTTTACGACCCCCGCGGGGTCACCACCTCTGACTGCACGCTCCGTTAAAACGCAGGAATCAAGTGCACGCAAGGGATATTATGCCACGTGCGGATAATACTGAACGTAGATTTGTGTTGCTCACGTAAACTATTGAATTCATATATGACTTGAATTTTTTTACACCTATAAAAAGAAACTTTATTTATAAGTTTCTTTTAAATGAGGTTTGGAGTTCTAGTAACACTTTTACAAAAATGTTAGATGTATAAATACAGATTAATCCTAAATTATGGGTGTTTCGGCAATAAACACAATGAACATCAACATTTTCGCAGCCAATCTTATTGTGTGTATAATGTTACACAGCTAATAAAATATAGACTCCCTAAAATGGGTAAAAGGGTTGAAAGCAACAGGTTTAGCTTGATAACCCTTACAAAAAATGACTATTTTTACTGTTGATATACTTTTTAAAACTAAAAGTAAGAAAGTGAAAGTTTACTTTTGATGTACTTCTCAAAAATATACTTAAACTATTTCATTATACTTTTAAGTACATCTCCATCAAAGGATTGAGTACAAGTACTGTATAGGCCAAATATACCTATACTTTTCTATCAGTGTAAGTTAAAGGAACAATACGGGGTTTTTTGGAGGATCTATTGACAGAAATGCAATATAATATACAAAACTATTTCTACAGAGGTGTATAAAGACCTTACGTAATGAACCATTAAGTTTGTAATACCTTAGAATAAGCTGTTTATATCTACATACAGAGCGGCCCAACATACATTGAATTCAGCGCCATGTTTTGTACAGCAGCCCTAAACGGACAAACAACTCTACAACATCTTTTTGTACTGTGGTGGCCACCGTTGTGTTTGGACTGAGAGATTCGTTGTAAATCTATAATGCAACGCTAGTGGCCGCTGTTAATCAAAAACTGCGCCTTTAAGTATGCTTATGTGTAATTTCAAGTATTGGTTTACTATTGTTACACTTAAAGTATATACTTAAGGTGTAGTTTTATAAACAAAAAATGGGCCAATTTCGTCCAACATAGTATTGAAATACACTTGCAAGTTTACTACTTTTATGGTAATATATGAGTAAACGTACTACATAAAGTTCTTGACATACACTCTATAACTGTATCTTACAGTATAGTAAGTACTGTAGGCCTACAAATTGCCAAAATTTATATTTAATTAAATGAAAATGCAGTTTCAGTACCACTATACAATTTGTGTGAACATTGACGAAATAAGATTATATATGTATTTATCATTCTGCCATGCTGTCGAAAGGATGTAAAGGGTGTCCCTTCCTGGGTGTTTAATGGTCTATTTCGTGGAAGGTTTTGTTTTTTTAGTTGCAGAATTGTTTATTCATAGGGTTGTATGATAAAAGCTAAATATAAATGAATAAAAATGAATATCTATTTTTTGGTGAAATCGTGCCTCTTGATCACAAATGCGCAGCAGCGATGCACACAACAGAACAGGTTGGTTTAGAGTTTGGTGTTGATTCTCTGTAGATGAGCTCAGGGCCGCTGTGACTGGGTGTGCATCGTGCTAATATTCTCCTCTCTGCACCTGAAACCCACGTAGAGTAACCGTGCTAGGCTGGGACAGGTTCTGTTCTCCCCTCCTGTGTTCCACTAAAGCTCATCTGTCTTGGTTTCCTGCTGGTTTCTTTCAACTTCTCTTTGACACATCTCTGCGTGCCTGTGTGTCTCTCACGCACACACACACCTCTTACAGGCTCAAATAGATGGACAATTTCAGTAGGTTTCTTGGCAGTTTCTAGTTTCTATGAGAAACAGTATGAGAGACAACATTCCTAAAACTCTCACCCTGACCTGAACTTCATAAATTTCATCATTACACTTTACACTTGCCATTAGAGCACTTTCCAGCTGCATCATAACCAGCATTACTGTGATATATGGTATCAGAAATAGATTTACATGGGGGTGGGGGCTTGCTTATATCTTCCTCTTTATTTTTTTTGACTCTTCCACTCCTGAAATGTGCTAGCCATGAGGGTTCTGAGCCAAAGTGATCATGAGAAATCTTTTTTCATGAGAATTTTTTTTTCTGTGTTTTTCAATTCTAAACTTAACTGTGATCTCCACAGATTAAATATGTGAAAATGGAACATTACAATGTGGTTGTCAAATGGTGTAACCTCAAGAAACCGTCTTCGTATTCATGTTTCAAAAATGAATGCTGTTCGTCAAAATACTTTTTATTTTGAAGTGTGTGTTAGAATGAAAACATGCTTTCGAAAGCCATGTGTAAAACCAGATGTGATCCTTGACAAAAAATTGAGTTCACTGTGTATCAACAAACTCCAAAATAGCATTAAACTTTTTACTAATGTATGACATTTTTACTGTAATTCAAAAAGTGAATCAACATTATAATAATCAATGATCAAACAATAATAAAAAAATATAATCCAACACAAAGCAACTTGCATTTGAAACTATTTGTAATGACTTAATGATGTTCATTGACCTAAACAAAGCCCAATAATGACACACACTTATGCTTACTGTAAACAGAATGAAGAAACTGTTTATTGAATATAGATTTGATATGTACAGAGAAGCTTTGTGTACATTTTGACACATTAGGTAAAAACTGTGTGTAAAAAAATATATGCACTCATACAGGAGCTATCAGAACACCATTGTACCTATGAAATACATAAACAAAGATCATACAAATACATTAAAATGTGCAGATTAGCAGAATCCTTGATTACAACAAATGCTGGATCATGAGAAAAAATCAAAAGAAATCATTTCATTGTAAATATATGTGCATTTGTACGACGTTAATGTTCAACATATAAAAACATCCCTTTTCATACACAGGCACTTCCCATCAAAAACAACTTGCGTATACAACGTTATACAAAATAGATAAGCAGCCAGCACCACGCACGTAAAAAAAGGATCTGGAAAATAGTTTCCACCTTTTCTGTTCATAGATTCAATACTAGAGTACATCATGTCGTACCACAGAACCGATAAGTGTCTAGGGAGGAAGTACCGAACCCTCAGAGAGCAGGAAGCTATCCCTCATTGCTTGGTGTACAGAATAGCCGTACTGAATGTTTCCACGATAAATGGATGCGAGACAGAGAGAGACGCCAGGAGGACTTGTGTTCCAAACTCACTTTGAGAGACTTGGAGGAAAGTACATCGGTCAATGGGCTTGGCCTTCCTTTTTGTGAGAGCTTATTGCACTTTTTCAGCTTTCGCTCTTGAAAATGTGGCCAAGTGTTTTATGTTTCTGCCAAGATACAGTTCATAGACAAGAGGGACTTGTGTTACAGGCACTGGTGATACACAATCTCATACATCCCCCCCCCCCCTCTCACACACACACACATACTGTACAAACGGATATCAAAAGTCACATTTGTTAGATTTCTAAATTAATATTTCTGAATTTAAAGGAACAGTTTAGCCAAAAATGAAATTCAAAAGTGTTGAAGGACTGCGTTACTCTTTTATAACAACTCCAAAGGATATGCTTTGAATTATGTTTAAACCTTTCTACTTTTTCGCCAAGCTCCAAAATAAAAACACCATAAAAGAAGTCCAGACGTAGTCTAATTTAAGAAGTTGTTTGGTAAAAATCCTGCTCGTTCAAGTTTTAGACACGCCACAGTCAATGCCATTTGAGGTCAGTGAGGTCAAACCTGGCGTGAGGTGTCCAGGGGCTGGATTCACAAAACATTCTCAAGAAGAAAATTCTGCTTAACTGCCATATTTTTTTACTTTCGAATTTAAGAACAAATGTAGGAATTTTTTGTATTACAGAAAAAACGTCTTAAGACAGTTCTTACATTTTTTCATAAGATGATTTACAAAGTATGCCATTTTATTTTTTATATGAAATAAATTAAGATTTTCTCAAGAAAATATTTGAAAACTTCTTAAGAAGGAACATTCTTACGAACTTCCTATAACTGATCTTAAGAACAATCTTATATTTTGTCTTAAAGGACCTGTATGTAATATATTTACTGTATTAAATCAAAACAATACCTTAGTGTGTTTCCTAAATGTCTACGAACATATTAAGTTCATTGATTGGTTTGTCCAAAATACAACGCTATAGCCAGGTATTCCACTCTGAAATGTGCGTTCCGTGCCAGGGGCCTAATTTATCAAATGTTGCGTAGAAACCGCCCTAAATGGGTTTTTACGATCATTTCTCAAAGTGCGTACGTGTAATTCATAGAACGAACGTACGCCTCTCCATCAGATGTGAAATCGCAAATGATCGTGAAATTGCACGCAGCTGAACAGTTTCAGATTTCCGTCTTTTAAAGATGTCTAAATAATGTCATTGATATATGAAAGAGCACCTGTCAATGTCCAAATCCTATACGAGCGGTAAGAATGACTTATATTTCCAAAAACCTGCAGCACTTGGACAAGGAAAATGTGTACGTCTACTCAGACCCTGACGTGGCGCTAAGCACTTTTCCACGTTAAAGACCGTTTTTATAAATATGAACATTGCCGTGATTTTTTGCGTATGCACTCTTTACGATCAAATCTGTGCGTACGCACGTTTTATAAATGAGGCCCCATAATGTCTGTTTTTGTTTTAGTCCGTGTGACCCCGCCCACTGACGATTTACCCACTAGTGTATTTTGACAGCTTGGTTGCCAGTTGCCGACAATCACAACATATTGCAGCAAACAAATGATCTGGCAAACAAACGATTCCACCCTTTCCGGTACTATTACGTTGCAAACTTAGAAAGAATTACTATATTTTTTTACAACTTACGAGGAGTAATATACAATTTTATTACAGTTATTATAATGAGACCTCAATATGGCCCGTAAATGCAACCTCCGGAGGACGCAACCTCTGAAACGTGCTGCTGATTGAGTTATATTTGCAAACAACAAAACCACTGCAAACGTATAAATTATCAGATAAACTTACAGTGTTTGCAAGAGTTGATGCTTTCCATTACACTCCTATAAGTGTCTGGCAACTCCTGTGAGCGTGGAGTCTGAGGAGGGGCGGGGAAAACCCCTCGCCGATATTTAAAAATTTGGACTGCGATACCAAGCTCAACCGCTAGGTGTCAATTTTACATGCGGCTCCTTTAAGAACAGTTTCGTGAATCCGTCCTCAGATGCACAAAGTTTGAAAAAAATCTGATTTAAATTTAATTCTTTGTCGTACAAATTTTAGCGTTCAAATTCATGGGTGACTTTTATTATTTAGATTTTTTTGGAGCGTGACAGAGCCTGGTCACTATCGACAGGTAAAAAAGCGTGTGATCAGTCGCCTTTATAATGAAATTGAGCAAATGATGACAGATGTTAAATTATGGGGTGAGCTATTCCTTTAAACAGGTTTTACAAAGTATCCGTGGCTACTGGCGGGCGAGCTGTAACCTGAGCTTATTGTGGAACATGTGCGCGAGCAACTGCCCATTTACCTACATGATAAATGAAAAAGTGGAACAGATCTGGCCTCTGTGTCACTGAAACCAAAGACAGTTTGTATGGGGAAAAAGGTCAGAGAGTCACATCCACGCTTGATGGGTCTAAAAGCAATGAATCTCACACTATACTGTAAATCACAAATACATAAGTGGTTAAAATGACTCTGGTTACTTTAATATACATACGCTAATGGTCTCACTAGTCTCATTAGTGCATGTTAGAGGGACAAAAACCAAAACAATTAATAGTCAAGCTTGCATATTAAACTAGGAAACATTTTAACCAATTATTTAAAAAAACATATAAAATGTTACTTAATCACCACAAATGGTAAATTCCTGGGCTGGGATAGATGACCATTAGACAGGATGAGATCTTTAGACTGCCACAAAATAGAGGAACAAGCTGAAGACGGAACTAATAATGAGGTGGGTGGGCATAGGCGGTGTCACATGATGTGCAAGTGAGATGTATGACGGGTTAAAGAGATTTCAGCAGCAGAAACCTGCAGGGTTGTGAGGTCATGACATGAGCATCTAGTATAGCTAGACACTGCGTACATGGCCTGTACACATGATACATACTCTTTTCCACCTCAAAATGTCATTACTGTACCGTGAAAACAATAATGATACAGTATATCATTCAAATTATAAAGTAGTTATACATCCTGGTAGTATCTGTTGTAGTGCCTGTTAATTTATGCTCATCTTATTAAAAAAAAACTTACAGTAACATTTACTGTAAAACAGTAACAAGAAAATGATGTGAATTGTAACGGAACAAAATCGCTAATTAAAGACCTCCCAAGTGAAAAATCATTGATGATTTTTTTTGTCATTTTACTGTTCAAAGGTTTTGAAACATTCGTTTTATTTCGTTATATTCGTTAACATTTTTTATTCGTAATGCGACCCGAGTTCAATTCCCGTCTCGAGTCTTTTGCCGAACCCGCTTCCCTATACCTGCCCAACAAATTCCTCTCAGCTCCATACTGTCCTTTCCCAATAAAAGGTGATAAATCACTATATATATAATAAAAAAAATTATATTATAAAATAAAATAAAAATATTTTTTTATTCATATTCTAGCGAATTATCTCTGAAGTCTGAGAAGCTTTATTTAAACAATATTGAAGGAATTTTCATCCATCATGGGCTCTTATTGGCTGTTTTTCTTTTGTATATCACTTTCATTCATGTTGGCACAACTGAACAATTGAATCTTTTGTCTACAAACGTAATTTCAAACATTTACGGTAAGCATACACCTTCATCCTTGTGTTTCAAAACTCCTGAACAGTATTGCATGTAGTATTTTTGGAGTGAAGTATGAACCGCTCTTGACAGGTTGCATGCGATTCATCCACCTACATGCATACTTGCTAAAACCCATGATATGTAGGTCACAATACTGTGGGAACAGTCATGTATCAAAGCCTCAGGCAGGCTGTCATGTGATTGTCAAGCCAAGGCCCCACCAAGTGTCATAACTAACGTCAATGTATTCAAGACCAATGCATACACCTGTCAAAGGAGAGGACTGGAGATGAATATCAGACAAAGATCTTCAGTGTGTACAAATTTCAATTCATTTAAACGTTAGAAAAACAAGAAGAAGGGTTCAAAAATGACAACCAATTACCCAGAATCCTCCGGCTAGTCAGTTCTGTGTCTCTCCACACACATTATTGCTGTGATACAGTTTGTCTTTCTTGGATCTCTTGTCTCAGGAGTAGAAAGGACGGCCCTTCTCAGGGGTCTGTATGCGGTTGAGCCGAGCGAGTTGAGTGGGCGACGGGGGCACATCTTGTCGATACGGTCCTTTGGGTGTGGTGGGAGCAGAGGTCTGAGGCTGGCTTGCTGTCTCCAGCATAGTGGAGAGCTTGGTTTTCGCCTCCTGCTCCTTTCGTCTCTGCTCCTGTCTCAAGAGCTCTTGGGTCTCCAGGAGTACTCGAGCGTTCATGCCCGTGGAGACGGCGCCTAGGTAGCCATTGGTATTTCGGGATCCCTGGTAACTGGAGTAGCGTGGGTTTTCTTTGGCGGTCTGAAATCCCTCGCCAGGAGGGTAGACTTTATCCCACGAGTCTTGAGATACTGTACTGGGGTTTTTACGAGGTTGCCTGTGAGGAACAGAGAGAAGGGTCAATTTAACAGACGAAGTAAATATTGAACTTCATTTTGGGCCATTATTACGAATGCCAGATATTTTGAGCAATGTTTCGGTGGTTTTGTGTCCATGCAATGAAAGCCAATGGGGGACAATGTTGTTTGCTTACCGACATTCTTCAAAATATCTTCTTTTGTGTTCTGCAGAAAAGTCATACAAGATTGCAATGACATAAGTATTAGTAAATGATGAAAGAATCTAAACTATGATCATTTGATAGACTTGGGGTTGTGCCTTTTGAATTAGGCCTAAGGAAACTACCTAGCAACCACTCAGGACACCATAGCAACACACTAAAATCCACCCACAACACATGAAAAAAGAATGATGTTCCTATTAATGCATTTAGCTTCTGTTTTTGAGGTCCACTAATACTTAACATCAGGATGGTAAGGACAGATTCAATGTCCACCCATATCAGCCGATCAACCATGTGACCGTTTGACAGACTGTTGGGGTTAGAACGTCTAAAAATGGGGGAAGGATCAGTCATTGTGAGGATGTCCATTGAAAGCATCTTTACTTTGAACCGTTATTAAGGCCCATTAAGTTGGGAATGTGGAGTAGCTAAATGAAGCCCGACGTACAGCTCGGTGGCCTTGCACGCTTAAAAGCCTGAAACTGTGTGTGTGCTTCTGTGGGGATTTCACACACGAGAGAGCAGGAATGCTTTGAGTGCTTTCAAAGGTACATACATCAGCGTCCTGGAATCCTTCAGAACTCAATGGTGCCGAGATACCCTGAATTTTCTTTGTTTTTGAAGAAAAAATGAATAATATTTTAATAGATCCATTCTTTCATAACAATTTATCGGAGTAAAGGTGAGCGGTTCTCATAATAGTTGTTTGTCACGGGTGGTTGCCGAGGCATTGCAGTACAGTTGCTAAGGCGGTTCCTCGTGCCTGTTTGCAGCACAAACGGCATGAGACAAGTTATGTAACAAGCTTGAATACTTGGGGGAAATTATTTGGAACAAATGCCTAATGCTAAGTATGAGCAATTATAATTGCGATTCTTGCCTTGGCAAGCATGTTTTGTACATCTGAATATAAAGGTTACAGTCAGTGGTGTTTGGAAATGAATACATATTATGTTCATTTCCGTGGAGGGGGTGAAATTTAAAGTCAAAGGCTACGAACCTGCTTTTAAAGTGAAAATCTGGGATCTGTGAATTGAGGTATATTGTTCTGCTTTTGCATCTGTTCTGAATATAGAAGTGTGAGCCGTTCATGAATCATGAGATAAGACCACATGAGCAGAAACACATGGTGCGTCTCACGCACGTACACGCCAAAAATGTGTTAGTGTGGAGAATATTGTACGTTTTTACCTCAATTTTACAGTCATGACTGTGGAGACATTTAAAAAAAACCGTTGAAACTAAAGTACGAATATGAACAGACTGGGACTTTAACAACATACAGTCAATATCATAGCTGTCCTTCCAAATCGTCTTCATATTTTGTGATTTTAAATATCACTATTAAATCATTATTATTAGTGACCATTTATGTTTGTCACTGGGTTTGGCAAAAATCTAACCAATTAAAAGTATTAGAAAGTGCTTTGACAACACGGTATTTAATCCTTTAAAAAGTACAGTGTTTTTTTTCTATTTCCTGAAAAACAGCGAATTTGGACCTCTGGAGTTTCGGAAGGAGAGTGACGATAATATAAATACTGTATATTATAAATTCTTTTTTGATAATTTTCTGGTGAAATCACATTTTATTTTCAGGGCTATTTGAAATATACATGCTTTATTATGTCAAGTATTAGAGGTCAATTACAGTGGCTGTTTCTGAACTGTGTATTTAATTCTACACTCCTTCTTTTGATACTTTTTTGTGAAGAAAATTGTCACAACACAGGAAGGGCAGAGAACAGCAAAGCAGTATTTGCTGAGAAGCGGTTTCATGATGCCCAAGTATCTAAAACACAGCTGTTGTGCATCCCGGTTTATCAAAAGGATAACGCACATACACGCACACAACAATATTATCTCAACACCTTGAGTAATGTTTTCTATTTGTTAACCGCAAGCAGAACGAGACGATGGAACGTGGGATCATCATCTTATCTCTGTGTGCCCTTGTGCATGTCGCATTGTAACTTGCAGCTGTTGCGTGAAGCTGCGGCCCGTTTCACATGACTTCCATTACTTCTAATCAGCGTTCACTTGGCTTATCGGACTTAGTCTTTGCTCCTCTCATCCACCTCCCAAACCAGAATCCCTTCATTAGCCAAGTGCTAAATCTGAACCCATAGGGTAAACACATAGTTGTATCCCTATAAAGCTGGTTTATAATCCATGTGGCTGTTGATCAATTCAAGCTGTGTCTGTGATTGGTGGAGCCCATCTAAGGGGTGGAATTGTGCTAAGACTTTACACCGCTAATGAGGGGGCACCATCCAGGGGTTATTTCACATAGGCTTGACCTCGCTTGACCAGTGCTATGAGATTATGGGCGGAATGCGCATCAAAGGGCCGCGGGTCGAGCAGATGTTCCCTGGGGAAGGCGTCAGAGCTTGTCGAGAGTTTCCTCAGAAACCCAGTCGGTGTTTTTGTCTGAAGTGCGCCTGATATAGACAGAAACACTGATCGTGCTTAAGGCAGGGAGAAATAATGGAAGCTGATTGGTCGCATTGATTTGCTGTCATTATGTCCACGTCCCGTGGAGTCGTGAATGTCAACCTCTCTATCGACCCACAGAATTCCTCTGCAGTCTTGGGAAGATGTGAGTGAGGGAGAAAAATTGAAGAATTGGGGTTGTTGACCTTCTGTAGTGTGTGCTGGGCTTTGTCATTGCTTGAGGCGGCCTAATTCTGTAATTGTATATATCCTGGTTACAACCATCCCTACAACCAATCAAAACAAGAATCAGGCCTGTAGGTGAGACCACACACACACACCTACATGTGCAATAAATACTGTCACGATACCTGCAGAATACAACCTGATACTCTTGAAAATAATTATTGCAACACCTTTCTGTGTCTTTCAATAGTGGTGATGCTATTGTTCAAAAATAAACCTTAATAATTAAACTTTAATGGCCAGATCGCACTAAGGTTAGTATAGTTTACTAAAACAAAATATAATAAAATATTCAAATAAAATATTAGAAATATAGCCTTTAACGTGAGGCACTAAAATGACAGATTATTAACAGAAAATAAATAACAACAAAACAAACTAAAATTAAAACTAAAATAAAAATAAATGAAACTTATACAACAATATAAAAATAAACAAATAATACAAAATAAATTAATTATTTCAATGTTGGCAACTATTTTTTTATACTTTTTGCTTAATAAAAATAATTTTATTTTTTAGCTGTTCATGTGTGATGGGCTATTTTGATGTGAAGTGCTTTTCTTATGAAACTTTTAGGTAGAAACGTTGTGTGTATTTTAATAAACATTTTTTTAGTAGCAGTGGTGGCATTGTGCCGTTTTTAGTTTCTTAATAAAAATTTTGCAGCCAAATGAGTAAAAAATAGAAAACAAAGCAATTATAACTCTGGATCTCCCAGACACAGATGATTTTTTCTTGTTGCAAGAAACTTTTATTTTTGTGATAAAAGTGATACAATTTGCAATTTTCACCTGGTAGGTGTCAAAATGAAAAAAAAATCCTAGGATCTTAGGAATTATAAGGTTCTATCTGCATTCTGAGCAGTTTAGAGACAATGGGTCTCATTCACTAAGCATACGCACACATTTATACGTGAAACCTGCGTACGAACGTTTTCACGAACAAATCATGAGTCACAAAAACTTTCGTAGTAAAATGTATTCTAAATTTAAGAAAAAATATAGGAACAGCTGAAAGCACTCGTACACAAAAATCACACTCTGGCCGGTCTTAAATGATGTCATTATATACAGTGAAAGAGTAAGAGAAGCTGTGTTAGACTATAGCTCACAAATTCATGTGCATGCACAAAGGTTTCGTGAGAATTTCAAATGTCTGTATAAATACGAATAATCTACGCAAATATTAGTGAATGAGACCCATTGAGCTTCAAAGTTTACGCATTGCATTTAACTTTATAGGTAAACCAAAAATGTACACTACATAAAGAAAAAAACATCACATAATGTAAGTTGTCACAGAATAAGAATGTGAATAACTCAATTTTGACAAATATATCAGATAGAACCGTATATAATCTTTAAAAAAAGGAGCTTCAAAAGGTTCTTCGATGCCATAGAAAGAACCTTTAACATCTGAAGAACCTTTCTGTTTTACAAAAGGTTCTTTGTGGTGAAAAAGAAATGATCAAAAGTGAGAAAGAGATGGTTCTTTACAAAAACCTTTTACTGAATGGTTCTTTGTGGAACCAAACATGGTTCTTCTATGGCAAAGCTGTGAATGGCATATGTGAACACGGCAATCGCGCTCGGATCCACACCAAAACAATCAGGTCTCGGCCCTGGCCGGTTCGCTATATGTGTGAAACCATATACCAGGCTGTATCTCAATGTATGACGTGTAATTAATAATTATCAGTATAGCTGCGCAGCATGAAACGTTGTGTTGCTTGGCAACTAGTTTGCTGACTCGTTTCTGACGAACTACATTGCTTAAATTATTATTTGTTATCAATAAACTATCATTAAACAACTGCTTTTTTGTTCTTGGGTATTATTGCTTTATTGAACATGAACATACCTTCTTGAATGAGAAAGATGTTTTATGTTGCATTGACAACATTGTTCTATATTACAGAGAAACCATAATAACGAGCCTTCAAAATATCAATTAAAATATAAATAAAATGCGCAATTTAAACATAAATTTAATGAAAACGAATCATATTAGCAAACTGAAATATCAGTGCAAAATAATAAAAAGGCCTAAGAACACTTAACGAAATTCTTTTTTTTCTCTGGATCAGAAATAGACTCTAACGTAAAAAACAAGTATTTTCTTTAAAAACAAAACCGTAGCAATATTTTTAAATGTACAAACCTAAATAAAATGTACACAAACTAATAAATAAAAATACAGTAAACTGCACCACTTAAAAGAAACAATATCAGTGGAAATAATCAAGACGACGGCATGAACACCGAAGGAAAACTCCAAGGTCAGAACAAAAAAAATTGGAATAAATAAAGAAATACATTCAATACATTATATAAACGACTAAATAAAATATAAAGCAGTAACGGAACCAACATCTTAACTCGCCTCGCTTTTTCCTTCGATTTCTGCATCTCCGCCATCATGCTCTTCTTTCTAAAGACGGGCGACAATGCGGCCAAACTTATGTCCCTGCAACACTCCAAAACACTCTGTAGACGCCATATAATAAAGCATATTATTGAAAGAAAGGCAGAAGCCCAGAACATAAATGCAAAGCACTTTCGCTTTGTGCATTAGAAAATCCTGTCATACTTTTTTATGCGCTTTCCGTTCACGTGGGCTCATAGGCATTTCTTTACATACAGTAATACTGAATTTCATCTTAATGGATTAAGCCACATTTAGCGTTTTGGAATGTCGCAGAAAGCAGAGTTTGTTGGCGGGAAAACTGAGCTCAGTGTCCCGCACACAATAAAGCCGATGAGGTTGCCTTTAGGAAGCACACTGATGGCGGGGACATGGATGGAGCGCTAAACGGACCTGGTAAAAGGTATTAATGCAAGCTAATTTTTTAGCCACCATGTTACTCTTCTACCCTTGGGCAAATAAACATTTAAATGTGCTTATAATAGCTTTTATCCACGTTAACGGTAGTGCAAACAGCTATATAAAGTGACTGTTAAAGGTGCAGTTTGTAAAAACCACCGCTAGAGGGCGCACGATTAAAACAACAACAATGCCGTAGCTTGATGACGCTGTGAAGGAGCGTGGAATGTTGGGATCTGTTGTCTTCAACTCCACCGCTGATGGCCATCAATCAGACGGGAACGAGAAATCATGTTAGCGGATGAGGTAAAGGTTTATAAATGTTGCGAATAATTGTGGTCCATAAATAAGTGACTGCTCGAAACAAGCTAGTGGCTTGCTAGACGCTAGACACTACTTCCGCATTTGTCCAGGACACTGTTGTCATGCGGTTTCTACGTCAGTAAAGGCGGTAACAAAGGGGAACGCGGATATGACGCCATTGACAGGCGACTGCACAGCCCCGTGTCGCTGTTTAGAATGGCGATTTTCTCACGATTTACAAGTAGTTGGAAACATTTGAGATATTGTAAGTACGCAGCAGAACAAAATATATTACACTAGCCTAGTAGTTTTGGGATATTTTACTGCAAAATTGTTACAAACTGCACCTTTAAGCTGCAACAATCGTCTAATTAAAATGAGTTTGAATAAGTGTCTTCTAATCGAATAATGAATAGTCTACTATAAGGGGACAGTCCTAAATATAACAGCAGTTACCAAAAAAGCCACAATAATCATGCAAGCTGCTGTCTGTCCATCCTGACGGATGACAACGTTGAGCGAAAATAAACTTTGACCAATTAAAGGAGTTTACTCGCATGTGACTTGTATTAACAAAATTCTGTCCGTCTGGAAATATTGCCTTGTGATTGCGAACCGAACCAAGATGAAATCGCAACATTGTAGCGATTTAACCCCCAGTTTCGGAATAAAGTAATCGATCTACAGGTCTGAAAAAACCCTAAGTGTGTAATTCCAAGGCGACGATACAAAGATGAGCTCTTTGAAACCAACCGCCCAGAAGACCCTAGCAACCGCATAGCAACACTCAGACACGACCCACAACACCCCTGTTGTCACGGAGGCAACTATAAGTTGTTTTTAGTTTTCTGCTGTGGTGTAAATAGTGAGTCAAACTCTATCAGCAGCGCCTGCAGGCTTTTCCCCTTTCAGTTAAGTATGTAAAGCTCAAACGCGGGATTTTTCCTTCTGCTGTCTGTTGCCTGGATGCTTTGCATGAACTATAAGGCAGATTAAGAAGATACCAATGCCTGCAAGTAGAAACGCTGCTATCAAACACAGCCCGCGGGCGAGATTCTAAGCTTTATTGACATTTATGACAAATATGCAAAGGGCAAGAAAAAAGAGTGAAGAGAGAAGATAAAAATAGATGAGGGATGGGACCGATATCCAGCCAGAGAAAAAAGTGGAGCCCTATAGACTGTGGTTGCCAGGATAAACTTCCCTCAACAAACAGGTTCACGTGCAGATCTTTATTAGGTTTAGGAGGGGCACATTCTCTCAATCCTACGAGAATAAAGCCAGACCATGTTGCTGTTTTTGAAGGCTTAGAGCTAAAACAGGACCAAGCACATGACAAAAGGCTGACTTCGGCTGAGAAATGCCACTGAGGTCAGAGAAAGACGTGAATATGAGACGGCATACATATTTGCTTTTTGGTCATAATTTGGATTGATTTATTCATGGATTTTTTTGAAGAGACCGTTCCAAATTGTCATGTAATCAGCATTTCTATGTGTATTGTGGTCATTCTAGTCCAGTGTCTGTTGAATTACAACAAAATCATCCAACAGCAATGTGTACATTTTTATAAATCCTTAAGGATTGTGGCTTTTATATGCTTGATGCAGCCAGATTTTTGTACATTAGGTAATCAAGCATTGTTTTAATATTTCAATGTTTGTATTCTATTTAATGTATATTATTCTATTCTATAAGACTGACATTATGACAAGACACATGAAGACTGTCATACAAATCCAGGTTATCGCAATCCAGGTTATCCCCAAAAAATATATAATTTTTGAACTCTTCCTAAGTACATGTAGAAATATTACTATTGTATTGCTTAAAAGTGAATATGAATATTTCTCGCTTTTTTCTGTAATACTGCAGAGCATCTTTTCTGCTATTTTAACCTGTTTCTCCAGTTTTCATTTTCTGCAAATAGAAGCAAGATTTTAATTTGAAATTTGGAAGAAGTATTGTTAGTGGTTCACAGCATGAAACGAAAATGATCATTTCACCTAAACGCATACCTATGAATAGAAAATTCAGAAAAAATGAAAATAATTTAGAAATGGTCCCTTTACTCTTTTTGGTTTAATTTTTTACTGCGGCTGTATTTCTGTGAATACAATGCTACAGTAATAATATTAGATTTAAGTAGATTTAATAACATGGTACTGTGATATTTACACAATGCATAGAAAAAAGGATATGTGTCCAAAAAATGGTTAAAACTGTTTTAAAGACAAAATTGTAATTGTGTTACTTTTGTTGTTGCACAACTCATAGACTGTAGATGTGTTTAAGAGTACAATGCACAATAATTGTGTTAAATTAGAACTGGCTTCATATATATATATATATATCAAATGTGTATATTAAATATATATTATATGACTTATAATACATTTATTCTCATTTAGCATTATTGTAAAGGACAGATTGTTTGGTAAACATATGTAATCTGAGATATTGTGTGCTTGTCTTTCAGTAGTTTGTGTATAAATTGTGGCTTCACTTACCGTGGTAAGGAATTGTATTGCCTCTGGGCTTGTGTGAAGGAGTCCTCTCTCTGTCTCTGCACTTGGGTCTCCACAGAAACCGAGTGGCGTCCAGTTGGTGTGTAAGACCCTGCACTGGCCTGAAACATAAATACACACATTCCTGTTACACACAAACAGTCTGTAATTCACAATTATAAAGCGGTAGTTCTCCCAAACAATGAAAATAAATAAACAAACATATATTTTCTTCAGAGAAGACAGAAAGCTTTAAAGTTTTCAAAGACACACAGGTTAGTAATGCATTACAGAAATTAAATTTAGGCACTATCACCCAAAATCACTGAGGTTTTCTGCTTATTTGTAAGTGATGGGATCGGATTATAAGCAGGTGTTTCAGGTTGTGTTGGCCGCATTAACCGAGTTAACAAGTGTAAAAGATTTAACAAGCACAGCATCCTTTCAAAATTTGTGGTGAGGTTGGGCTCTCATAATTGTTAAGGGACACTTGATCATAACCCATTCTTCACCAAACGCAAGGTGTGCTAATGAGAGACGTGACTACCATGCCTGAACACAGTCTCATGTGTGACAAACAAGCAACCTTTGCAAAAAGCCCATGGTTTATGTGAAAAACAAAGAATTGGGTTTTACCCGTGATGAAGAAAAAGCTAAATATCCACAGAGACGCATTTTAATAGTTAAAGGCCTCGGCAAATTGCAAGCTAGTAACATGTTAAGCCAAGAACAGAGAAGAGGAAATGATTTTATTACGAGCCAGAAGCAACAATGAGGTAATTATTCACAGAGAAGAGATGTTTTAATGAGATTTGGGCTCGGGAAGAAACCCCACAAACAAAAATCAGGTGTGTGCGGTTGAGAGAGAGAATCATGTACACGCTGAAGTTACATGCGATTCTGACTCCTTTCTTAAATGCTTAAACCTGCTTTACAGGCGTAGTTTGGTTATTTGCAGTACTGACTGATATTCTACAAAAATGGAATTCGTCTTGGGTCACCATTGACTCCCACAGTAGGACAAAAGACTACTATAGGAGTCATGACCCAAAACGGCTTAGTTAAAGGGGTCATATGACACGACTAAAACAAATATTATGGTTTGCTTTAGATGTAATGCAATGTGTATACAGGATTTAACGTTCAAAAACGCTGTATTTTCCACATACCGTGCATGTTTGTATCTCCTCTTAGCCCCGCCTCTCTGAAACGCGCTGATTTTTTACAAAGCTCATCGCTCTGAAAAGCGAGGTGTGCTATGATTGGCTAGTTAACCAGTGCGTTGTGATTGGTCGAATACTGCAAGCATGTGATGGAAATGTGACGCCTCTTACCATATTTGGAACATCAGGTTCCAAAGCAATTGTACTGACAGGTACGCCCACCTTACTTGACTATACATTTGGGCGGTCTTAGTCAACTCATACCACGAACTGAAGTAGATTTGTGGGGGTGTGGTTACACGAGGTGTTTCAGGCAGGTCTGGGTGAGCATTCACTTTTAGATAGAATGTGTCTTTTGTTCCCACACTTTAATTTTTGCAATTTTATGTGTCTAATACATGCATGGGCAACTTATTACACACCAAAGACACAGGAAAACACGTGTTCGTGCCATATGACCCCTTTACAAACTTTCATTAAAATATCTTCATTTGTGTTCGGCACAACAAAGAAATGTATACAGATTCGTAACGACTGGAAGGTAAGCAAATGATGACAAAAATGTCATTTTTGGATGAACTATTCCAAGGAATGTGTATAATTACATTAAACACGTTTAAAAATAAATAAATAAAAAAACCTTTCAGACAGATTCAACATCTTTGCACTCAATAACATGTTGTACCACTCTAAACCCATGCCATTGGTTGAGCCAATATCGCCACCCAATCAGGCCTGACAAACAAACAGACTGTAATGTTCTGCTAGTTGCATAGAAATTTAGATAACACATTTTTTCCCGGTAATTGATAACAAATGACAGAGAAAACAACAATACAAACCCACCTGATCAAACAAGTGTGTGGAGACAAATATAATTATGAAATCATGTCTGTAGTAATTCTAAGCCGAAAAAGAGGCATGAAACAGCTGGACACATTGTAGAGGTAGCCCGACGGTTCCAGACCTCCGAATCACAGATAATCGTTACAATTACTGTGCGGCGTGACCCATGAGCTTTTAATATCAAAGACGGGTCGGGCTGGAGGTGCAGATGGGGGTCAGTGCACACACATGCTTTACCTCCATGTGCAACAATGTTTACTGCACTATACACTCCAACATATGGATTTCATTTTTAACTGATGCACTTGACCGGGTGAGTGCACGAAGGGAGAGAAATATAAAACGTAGCTGCCAAGGTGACAGAAAACAGAAGGAGAGAAAAAAGAGAAGGAATATAAGAAAAATAAGAGGAATTTTGGAAATGAAGGCTTGTTTTAATTAGTTATTAATAAGTACATAACTACATTTATAAAAAATAACCCAGTTCATGTGTTTACATACAGCTGATTCGTAATACGGAAGCAGAGTTTGTATAGTTTGGTTTTAATAATATTGTAATCTAGCTTTTTATTTTTTGTTAATTTTAGGTACATTTTTAGCAATTTCGTTATATGCTTTTGTTATTTTATTATTTATTTGTTTGTGTATATTGTTACTGTATATAAGATTATTTTTGTTTATTATCATAGTTTTAGTGCCTTAAACTAAACGAAACATTTAAGTGTTGCCTCAGATATAAACCGAAAAAAGTTTTCCCCAATAATTTTTAGACCAATAATTTTCCAAGTTAACCTTGTACTGTACAGTGTTACCTGAACAATTACTGTCAGTTTTTATGTTTAGCAATATAGTTGTAGAAGAGTGGTTTCCAGAAAAATCCTTTAGATCCTCCACAATCTTTGCTTTTCAGCATCTTAAGCATACTTGACACCTGTTCACCAGTGACTGAGTGATGTTGAGATCCATTTTTACACTTCTTACAATCACGAAACTCATACACAAACATTACAAAAGATACAAACATTCCCTGTCGGTCAAGAAGTCTGTAACAGGAGACACAATAATCTCGACCTGCAGTGGATTTATCTGCCCACCGCTGGCTTATTATCATCATGCGCTACTGTTCTATTCTTCAGTATCCCTGAGCTTACAGTGCGTTTCCTCAGAGGTGATTTAGCATCGAGCGATAACCTTGTCTGACCAACGGCCATGATGGGTCGAACCTGCGAGGACATGAATTCTCTTATCCTACATGGTGGAAATAATATCTGGTTTCTTTCGCTGCTTAAATAGAAAAATAAAAAGATTCAAACCACAATGGCGCTCACCGGCGAAGAGAAGCAAAGCACGTAAATACGGGTGTAATGAAAGTACTTGTGTGGGATCCAGGCACCAGCATAAAACTTCCTTCCCTCCGACCGTCCTAACAAAAGATTGATTTTTATTGGCCGAGACGGGACGGCAAGAAACACGCTCTTTAAAACAAACATCTGGAAAAGCCCTTTCGAAAGTCACAGCTGAAGAGATGGGTGTGATAAACAAGGATGGAATGACAAGACGGGTCTAATTGTCTGATTACCGGTGGAGATCTGTGACAGGTTTTGGCCACGGGGCGATTATCAGCGATCTGGGATGGCAGCGTGGAAAAACCTGACAACAGCTTTCTTTCAGTCCTGGGGGGATTGGGAACGCAGGGAACGCACCTTAATCACGCTACTAATGCTGTCAGAATTCACGCTGGGTTTATCTGGGGCGCACTTAGCCATTTTTCTTCCTAAAAAAATGAAAGGCGTTTGATGTAAAGTTGGGGAGTTTTGCCACATAGCAACGTATTAAACAAGCAATCAATCACTGTTTTGTGCCACTTAGATTTTTTGTTGCACTTGAGGGACGCTTTCCAATGATGTGTGGATGTACAGTATTTATAATCTAAGCTATAAATAACAACCTGCTGCATAAACCTCAACGAAACACTGAGCGGCTGGAATAAAGTTCATGATATGATATAAAATGATATTTATATGACACTCTGAATTGCCATGCTATGCATCCAATATGTGGTATTCATGGTTTCGTGTCCAAAAATATTGGGTCATATTAAAATATGTATCATGTAAATAAAACATTATCATGTACCGTCTTACAAAAAATAATCAAATCTAAAAAACATGGCATTACCATAGTACTTAAAAAAAATTGTAATTCCATTGTACGGTTTTTATACCCACGTTCCACGACTCTTCAGATGTCATGTCTTCATGCGTTTGCTGTGACATCACCACCCAAACAAATTTATGAATGCTCTCCGAGGACTGTGATTATGTTATGACACTTTTATAACATCATTATATCAAGCTCACGACAGCAGGATCAACAAGACTGTTATGGCTACAAACGCCTCCCCTGTGCTCTCTGACACTGTGTTTAACCATCATTCTCTCAAACCCGCAGCTACTACCGACGGCTGTTTATTTCTACAGGCCAATCGGACCACAGCGCTGGCTGGACCTCTAAGACTGTAAATCAACGTCAACGTCTGTTTGTATTCGCTTTGATGGAGAGTGTGTGATTCTAATGCAATCCAGGGATGGAGCACCTGGACCACCTGATCTGTATTTCGAGAAGTGTTTTTAACATGGCCGCAACCACAATGACATCTCTGTAGTTCGGCATGGTGGTTTTCAATGAGCTATAGTATGAAATTGAACATTTACTTAAGCTCATGTTGTTCCAAAACCTGTATGACTTTTTCTCTGAGGAACCCTGAAGATTCTTTAGACTAGACATATTTTAGAAGTTCGACTAAATGGTTCTTTGGGGAACCAAAAAATGGCTTCTCTATGAAGAACATTTCGTAGCATCTTCACTTAAAGAGCGTGTTGTATGGCAGACAGCCTAAGTCACCATTTGCATCCATTTGCTGCTGTATACAATAAAAGGGAAACCTATTACATGATGTCCTCAGTCACCAGTCAAAGACGACAACAACATGAGGGCACGTACGGTATATGATGACAGATTTTTTGAGTGAAACTAACATTCGGCCTCATCAAACTTATTTGATTACATCTTTGGTTTTCAGTTTGACCAACGCAGCCAAGAACGTGTTATCCCTGACACATTAGCCCAAACACCTCTCAGCTTTTGTTTGACACAAGCTTTTAGTGCGTTAATTACTGTTTATTACTTGTGTCAATAACACAGCAGCTCGCACACCCAGACACACAAAACCTCAGCTTGAGCAATTTAACACATTTTTCTCCCACATTTTCAAAGCTGGATGAACAGAATAAAAGTATTTTAACACAACCCTGGTCAAACCTGACATCTACAACGCAGATTCCTATATTAAGACACTAAATCAAAGGCATTCCCGGGGTCTCACCTAACATGTTTTGTTATGTGAAACTAGGCCTTTCCAACCAAGAGGTGGACTGATCAGCGGTTAATACAGTAGACCAGAGATGCTCGTGGGAGGGAGCGTGTTCTATTACGGCAAAACGTCTCTAGTTTTTAAACAATGTAAACTATCACAGGCAATTAGTCGACATCCAGCTGACTCCATTGGTTCGCCACTGCACAAACAAAAGAGCTTTTACCTAGAAACTCTGCAGTGAAACAATGTGATGCTATTAGGCACAGAGAGAAGCTTTGATTTATCCATGCTGCAAACAGAATAATGGGAATTTACTTTGGAGATCATGTGTGTTCTTGAACTGAAACGGTTGTCATAACTGGATCATAAAAGTGAACTGTGTGTAGGTCATTAAGTACATATTCATCTTACATTAGGGGCACTTGCTAAAGCAATTTATTATGCATTACATGTAAAAAAAACTCATACTCTACAGAATGTTATGATATTACTATCAACAGATACACAATTTTTGCCTAGTGAATAAATAAAACTGTTAATAACAATATAAGTAGTAATCATTATTTATTACTTTATTATCATTAATAATGATAATTTTGTTATTATTATAATTGTTTTATTACTATTATTAATGTTTATTGTTGTTATAATTATTTATTATTAGTATTGTTGTTGATTTATTATTATTAATCTTATAGTTATTAATATAATTTATTATTAATATAATTTATTATTATTATTGTTTGATTATTATCAATCGTATTTATATTTATATAATTTATTATCATCATTACTGTTGTTATTATTATTCTTATCATTATTAACATTATTATTATTATTATTATTGTATTAGTATTAATCTTATTATTCTTTTTTATAATTAAAATATTCTTAGTGTAATTAATATAAATAAATTATTATTATTATTGTTGTTGTTGTTTGATTATTATCAATCGTATTGATATTTATATCATTTATTATTATCAGTACTGTTATTATTCTTATTCTTATTGTATTAGTATTAATCTTATTATTCTTTTTTTATAATTAAAATATTCTTAGTGTAATTAATATAATAATTGTATTATTATTATTGTTATTAATATTAATTTCTGGTCATTTTAAATTTAGCTGCACAGAAATTAGACACTTCAACTTTATGCCAGTACAGTTCAATTAAGCATTTGTCATTAAACTTTGAGATAAGTGTCTGAGATGCTGTTATTTTTTACTTGCTGCTCTCAGACCCCGGTCTAACTGAAAGAGAACATTAATGCATTAATTGAGTTTAACACATTCTAATCTCTGTAGAGCTATTCAAGACCGGGCTGGAAAATGGAGGCCAAATATGTGGCAGAAAGGACAGGGTCAGAGCACTGACCTCTAATTTAGGAAATGGTTCTATTCCTCGAGGTAATTAGACTGTCATCTTTAAAAATCCCCTCAGTGCCTTTAACAGGAAGTCAAAGGAAAGACCGCCATGTCTGGCTCGGCCCATTACACAGCAAAGATACACAGCTATTTGACTTTTGACCTTTTGCAACTCGGTTCCCAGCCTCTTGAGCAGTGTGTATTATTTTAACTTGCTGATAAAGATAAAATAATGTCCAGCCTCCAACCCCTGACCATCAATGAATCATTGACTTTCAAGGACGCAGTGTTAAAACACATTCGCCTCAGTGCAGACCTAACAAACACAAACAGGGTTTGTGGGCAAATAAACTGAGAGGCATTTGTAAGACAAGACGATGAAGCTGACTGCAAATGCACTTCAATCCAAAAATACTTAAACAAATTTATAGAACAAACATTAATATAAAAAGAATCATAACCATATCACCCTTTGGCCCATAAAGCAAACGCATGAATGGTTTACAGTATTTGCGGATACACGTCTAATGATGTAAACTACGGTGATGTTGGAATGCAGAATAAAATATAAGGGTTTGCTCTGTCATGCGCCCAAAATGTGTTTACTGCTTTGATGACTCATCATGCACTACACAGATTTGTGTCCAATCAAATTCCTTCTTTAACGAGAATGATTCTTTCCTGCAACCAACTAGCAAGTGGCAAGTGAGGCAATTTCAAGAAAACATTCCTATCTGTCAAATGCTCCATCAGACCTTTCTTTAGCGTGTAAGCACCCCTGTCTCCAATGCATGCTGGGAAGGATAAAGGGTGAGGGTCAGGGTCAAACCTCATGCTAAGCTGCAGAGTAAGCACAGCGAATAAAGACAGGTGTAGTGTCATGAGGTGGTTGGAGAGGTCTTGCACACTCACCCACGACTGCTGCTGAAAGCTGTAGCTACGACGGCGGTCATTGGGGTCTTCCTCGTGCTTGGCTTGTTGGAACTCTTGTCGTAACTGCTGTATCCGGTCGTGGTTGCTAGGCGCCAGTCTGCTGCTATAGAGAAAAGAGGAGAAAAACATGAAAACTGATCATATATCCTCATTTACACAACAGCTCGAATTCAAAATATACATGGTAGTACACTGCACAGTTTCATTTTAATGCTACTTTCCAAATCAATATCTCTAGCACCATTCGAGCCCCTTCCAATTGACAAAATTACATCTATAGACACAGCCCATTACGTTTTCCACATTTGGTCTGAGCTCAACAGCATCATGAGAACATGAAACGGACCCAACGTTTCCATGAAGGACTCCCTAGTGAACCATGGCCAATGATACATGTCCCTCTTAAGACGGGGAGCCAAAGGCCCGTATCCCTGTCAGCGGTCCTTTAGTGGAACCCAGAGACTCATTTGCATTCCTTTCATTAGGAGCCGGGGAAAGTGACCATCAATAGGAATCAATACGCCTCGTCCCGGTTATCAAGCACCTCTTTTTATCTACTCCACCACACGGACCGCCGGTGACAAACCCCTCATTATGATACAACATCCTGTCCGATAATATGCCTCACTTATACAGAAGAGAGAGAGAGAGAGAGAATGAGAGTAAAGAACTAAGGGGGCTCATCTAAAAATGTTGAAACTTGAAAGTCAGATCAGATCATTTTAGGAACAAAATATTCTGACCACCTCCACTTTGTTTTGGAAAGATCATACTTGAAATAATGATTTGTTGACAAATGACAAATGGAATATAATTCACAGTCATTATAGACCACTTTCACTTTTTTGTGTTCGTTTTGTATTATTTTGCAGTTTGACAGGCCCAGTACTTTATCACACAGAAAAAATGTGCTTCATGTTCTTCGAAAATTCTTTGTGTATGTTCCACGAAAGAAAAATGATTTAAAGGTAAATGCCAGGTTGTTCATTTTTAGGTGAACCATCTCTTTAAAATATACATGGCAGATCATTCGAAGAAAGACAAAGACGTCGTCTCTGTGGGAAGCGGATACAGGTGGCTAATCCTACATCGACGCTGATAGCGTACTTAAGACGTCTAGCCTAAATGTGGCCATAATTGTGGATCACAGGCATCAACGGCCCACAGATTGAAATGGCCACTCCGACACGTTGCCAATCAACCTTCATTAAAACAGCCGCTAAATGGCCATAAAAAACAAATGGAGCCGAATGAGAATCGTATGAGCCGTGATGACTGAACATCCTCAATCTGTTGTTCCATGCAGCCATTAGATTCAATTGTATTAGCTTTACTTCATTTAACGGCCCATTCCTATATTCATATGTGACTGTGAAAGAGCTGTAATGGCATCAAATGTAGTTTCAAGGCAGTAAAAATGGGGGTGTTGTAAATTAAGCGGCTCATTGGAGTGTGTGCCCTGCGCGTTTGGTGTTGCAAATATATGCAGGTAATCTACCCGCCCTCTTTAAAAGGACCTATATGCGTTCCTCATTTAAATGTGTACCTACTATAATCAACTATATTAAATCCACTGAAACAGAGGTTTCAAACATACAGCCCGTGGGCTGAATATGACCCGTGGAGTTCCACATGACGATAAAAGGAAAAAAGCATAAACATGTTGACAAGATTGCATACGATTGTATTTATCTACAGCAGGTCAAATAAACTCCCACAATGTATATTAAAGCTTAAACCTCTTAAAGGTACAGTATAGCTCACCCAAGAAGTCTGTCATCATTTATTCAGCTTAATGTTGTTCAAAACCTGTATATGTTTTTTTCTTCCGTGAAACACAAAAGAAGATATTTTGAGAAATGTCTATGTGGTTTTATGTTCATACAATGGGGGTCAATGTTGTTTGGTTACCGACATTCTTCAAAATATCTACTTTTGTGTTTTGCAGAAGAAAGTCATACAGTTTTGGAATTACATTTGGGTGAATAAATGATGAAAAAAATGTCCCTTTAAAGGTGGCCGAACATTCATAAATTATAAGTGCCATTGTGGAAGTCGCTTTTCACAATAATGACAACATGGAGATAAAAGGAAGAAATTGTTAGCAGTAGTAAATTTCGCAGTTATACCAAGTGTCCACCTATTTTTTATAACTTTTTATAAAATAACATTAACAATGATTCTTTGATTTGGCTACAAAGCAGAATATCAAGGAGTGTATTTCTTTTTCCATTACTATATCATATTTGAATGAAAAATATTTTCTATGTTCATACGTACTATAAATGTGATCTTAAATCTTTGGCTATACTATATGTACACCAATGTTTTAGCTCGATACTAGTTTATACAGCATACTGTAGATCAGTGGTTCTCAACAGGGAGGGGGGACGTGGCCCACAAGGGGGCCCCAGGTGACTTCCAGGGGGGCCTCAATATGACTAATAATTTAAAATAAGAGAATTAAAGTACATTACGAAAACTGAAAACAAATATATTTTCTATTATTATTTTTATTTTTTTTCAGTTAATGTCAAACTCTAAAATATTTTATTAGGTATAAATTGTGAGTGGGAGGGGGCATTTGAATATTGTTGAATACAATGGGGGGCTTTAGAGTCAAAAAGACATTTATTATCTGCTAAAGATCGTGTATTGTGCATAAGCTCCTCATGAGTCCATCAGGAATTAATACAAAAATCCACAGGACATTTAATACAATCCGGCCAAAAACCGAAATAATTTAGACATCCTGCACTTAAATGTAGTATTACCGTATTCAATTTATCGAGATACTATCAATGCAATCTTAACGTTTTCTCATGCCCAAATGTCTGAATTTTAAATATTCCATTTGATAAGCTATCACAAAGTGTGCCTCCAAAGAGTATCATCTTCATCCACTGACATTAACTGGCATTTTAGCAAAACTGAAAAAACTCTGTCCTTAAAGAAATCTCATCCAATACTGTAGTTTTGCATCAAGGACAGCGAAGTTGGAGCTGAAACCCATCTAAAGCATGTTTAAAGTGTTTCATTACAGCTTGTGCTGATGAATAAAGTTTGCAGGAATTGCGCGCATCTGAATAGATCCACTATTTGTTGATGACCACCCTCAACTGTCTCTTCCTCACCAAGCATTTAAAGCCTAAGAAAAATAAACAAATCACTCAGCCATTACCGCACATCTGTGAGAGGAAAATTAATTTGGCCATTAGCTTCTGTAAACGTGTGATTACACATTAGCATCGGGTGGCAACGTGCCTGGTGTCTGTGCTCGCGGCGAGAGGAACGCTAACAAGCTTTGAGCAGCGTGGATGAAACGGACAAACAAACTGAGCTTTGGTGGGTAGAACAATGGAAAAAGAAACTTCAAGTAAACAGGCTGTAGTCTTATTCATGACAACATTTTCCAGGAGGAAACCCAGTTCTGTTGTAAACTATCTGCAGTGGTATGTAACAGGAATGGCGAACATCAAAGAACAAGCTTTTGGATTGAATTATAGTTAATGTTGTTCAGGGGACGGTGGGCCTCGGTCGTGACACTAAACCGTTGCTCCTGTCAGGCCACATGTTTTATAGATTCCTTTCTTCATCCATTAAGAGATGGACACGGAAGTGTCAGAGGGTACCATTAGCTTAATCCACCCGCCTAGGAACAGACCTTCCACTGAATCCTCTGACTTTAAAACAAACACAAGAGATCTGATTGTAAATACCTAAGCGAGACCCTGGAAAGGTTAAAGCGACCAAAAGCTACTGAGTCTCCGAGTCTGGTAACCAGCTGGGGCTCGGGAACAGTAAACAAATCAAATGACCTTCCATTTTGGTTAAAGGGATCAATATGGAAAATGAAGAGTGAACTTTTACAAGCTCATATGTGGACAAGGCCACAATCACGCAGGCAACAATCCAACATCAAAAAAGTCTAATGTGACTTGAAATTGAATTAAATTAAAATCAGATTTTTTGAAATGCATCCGAATTGGATCAGATTTTAAATCATTTTTGCCATTTGGGACACAACAAATGTAACGTCATAGAAAGTGATACTCTAAATGTATTGAATTTTGCCGGTTATGTTCTCCCATGCACTTTTTGAGTTCGGCTTCATGGCAAAATGTCATGATAAACATGAGCAGAAACAGCATTTCCAGCGTCCGTTTTCAGTTTATTTCTTAGTTGTTGTATGAGCAGGTCTCTCTGCATTATGCTGACATCACTATAGCAACCAATGCATATCAATGGATATCAATGACACTGTCTGAATATATATATCCAGTTTCATCACTTTTTAACAGCCAGCCCTAAATCATGTGGACAGTAAGTCATAAATCGACCAAATCATATTTTTATGCAGTTAAAACAGACGGAGAACTTACGAAACAAATAACACTATGTAACAATTTTTTTAAGTTGTGTTTCGCTTAAATTTTTACTGTTTCTTTATGAAGCTTAACATGTTGAATACGAAAATTACATATTTTTTTACCATCGACGGTACTTTACAAAAAAAGTATTTTCACACATTTATACATTTCAGTATTATTACTCTTACAGTATATGGAAATGACAAGGTACTGGCATAACACTGAGCTCAAAACAACAGTTTAACAGAACAGTTACTAAAAATGAGTCTTCCAAAATTTCAGAAGTGTACATTTGATCGTTTTTGTCTTTTATAATCCTCATGAACCAAGTCCCAGACATAGTCACCCATCATCGCTTCATCCCACCTTCCCTGTGCTACAGATTTTTTTTTAATTTTCTGACAGTAATGATTGGAAAATAATATTTAGAATATGTGAAAATTTGTACAGTTTTTGTTTATTTGCAATATACTGATATATCGTAATGAATGATATAAGCCCCAAATTAACTTGAGCTAAATATACACTAAAACATTGATATTACTGTACATAAAAATAAACATTACCACAATAATAAGCACCACAGAATTGTAAAAGAACTATAAAAAGGTCGGGTGAAAAAAACATTCTTACACTGTGTAATCAAGACATGGAATTGGGTCGCTCTTTGCCATCCCAATATATACTGCAGTTAAAATACAATCTGTCCCTTACAACAAATGTAACTAAATAATAAAAAATGTCTCTAGACAACTTGGCTATCAATTGCTGATGACACTTAAGAATCAACATAGGAATCTTAAAGATCGTCCACGAGCAGAGGTGTCCACCCACCCCATTCGCTGTCACTATTCAATCCTCCTTTCTAAACAAGACAAATCTTTCCGTGTGATATGTGGAGTCCATGAATGCTTCAACATCACCGTACGTGATTAGTCTCGGCGAGCGTTTGACATCAGGTGCCGAGTGGGTTATAAATACCTCCGGGCATGCATCAACGTCAGCCGTGGGGCTCTAACAAGAGCTCACAAAGACCGCCAGCAATTTGCGTCAATAAAGCGGCAACAATTAGAACAAATGCACGCGGAAGCCAAACAAAAGAAGGTGGGTTAGAGACGGCAGGGCATGAGGATGATGAGGGATCGCTTTCCATCGACCCCGGCCTGTTTATGCATCAGATTAAAGGTCAGGCGGCATGCAACCTGAAGCCAGCTTAGGAACAGGCCCGTGTTCGCGAGATAGCAGCTGGAGACTTCTTCATCTTTATTTTGGTCTCGCCTCCCTAAAGAGAGATTCAAGGGGAAACAGGCTGACAGTAAAGCAATTAAAGGCGGAAAGAGATAAAATATCCATATGCCACAGCATTTAACAAGCCAGCAGTTTCATTCTCCAAATACAATGAGACCCATTCAATATCTGTCTGTGTGTTCCCTGACTGAAAGGTCAGTTTGCGATTGTCCGCACCCTCCCTCTCTCAATATGCTGAGTAACACCTTTCGCCTGTTTACGCCTCCCAGAAAGCAATTTCTTTGAAGACAGAAGTTTATTGTTGCAGAATAAACTCTGAATCGGCTGTGATGCATGGGTCGTGCTAACATCGGGGACGTCCGGCTAAACAGCGTTTCTCGCGCGGAGAGAACTCGATGTGGCAGCTCAGAGATAATGTCTAGTTAAAACCTCTGTGAAAAGAGACAAAAATGGAAGAAAAGAAGCAGAACCCCGCTGGGAGAGATGAAGTGAAGCGGTCCAAGTTATTACCATGTGCTTTATGGATACAGTGCTTGTAGATTGGCATAGCGATTCGCTTTGGAAGCAGAACGAGGAATGCTATGGGAATGGAAAAGATGAATGAATCCGATATTAAGTCTGATGTTGTAAATCCTTCGCTTATAAACTCTGTTGAGAAGCACCTGGGACTCTGACACACAGTATATGCCGGTGCTTGTCTTGTCTGTTGGTCTTCTTTTTTTTTTAGGAAAATCAAGCTGGTCTGGGCCGGTCATTTTTATGGTTATTATCTGGTTTGTCACCAATTTGGTCTAGCTGGTTTGTAGCTGGTTCAATATGGTTATGTTTTTCTCATTTATTTGGTAGACCTGGTTAAGAGACGATAAGCAGTTATGTTTAAGATAGTTGCACCTTTGACCAGCAACCAGCAGTGTTCCAAAAAGCAAGTTTTCCCTGTAGAGTTATGACCGAGATCCACAGTCTATGTGTCAACATGTGGATTTGAAGATGTCATAGCTTTTCTACCCATTTGCTACAGTAATAAATTCAACTTCTTTTGCCTCTTGCCCAAAAACACGCATTGATGATTATCAGCCGCGCAACTGAATGTCTGACGCACGACTCTGATTCCTTTTATCAGATTTCTCTCCAGATAAATATTCTATCAGAATATCTGCTTTCTTGCCATGTCCTCCAAATCTTCATAGAAAATATGGGAGATGAAAAGGCTTCTTGCTTGCGCCTTCAGCCAGACTGCGTCTAACTCAAAGCTTAAGTCATATTAATTCTTTACCCCTGCGGACTCAATTCCCTTCAAAGACATATATCATATCTATGGGCTCCCTTCTGAGATCAGTACAGACGGCACGGACAGATTAATTCAGAATCACTGCTGGTCATTTTCAGGGATAAAGTGAAAGTTTGCCTTTTTCATCGCTAATCTTTAAAGGAAATCAATGTGCAATGCGTGGAAGTTGCAATAGGATGTAATGTATACAGAGTTAAATGTTTAATTTGATTGGAACATTCTTTGGTCTGCTCTTAAGTTGTTTTCCCCACATTAGCATTTCTTTCTGCTGTAAATTTTGGCCCTCATTGCAGTTATCTCTTTCACCGTCATTGTTTGTCTTTCTCTCATTTATCACATTTTTATCAATCCACAGCTCAGTTCTTCTCCTCTTGATCGCTTATCCTTCATATCTGCTTCATCTTCTTTCGCACAATGAGGACTGAATCAAAGATCGCCGGCTCTGTGTTCTCGTAGTGAAAGAGTGACAGGTGCGGATTTGACAAAGAGGGTGTTAAAACCACAGGATTACGGGTCTCTGACTTCACCCACGGAACCTCTGACTGATGTATGACCGTGCCCCCGACAACCCCACGTCCTCTGCCAAGTGCCCTGGCTCCCAGAGGGGTCGCGCTCCCTAACGAGCAGCCCTGCTGCTGATGAGAGACGTGCTTTTATTCCCATCTCCCCGTTTTCGCTCGAGCCTCTTGTGCTCCATTCACAGACCCAAATGGCGTGACAAATAAGCAGGCGGGACCGATTAGAGAAGCGGGGTATGTGTGTACGTGCGGCAGAGGGACCCCTTAAGTGCGCGGCAGGGGTCCTGACTGCTGTGCCCAGGCCCCCGCTGTGAAGTCAGAGTTGGAGCCCCCCTTTAACTTCCTGTATGTGAGCACCTGCACACACACTCCTGGAGAGAGGTGGAGAGCTTCTTTAAAGAATAAAAAGATTGTGATGAAGTATAGATGGCAAAGGTCTCGCACACCTTTGAAACGAATGTGAGGGTGTCTAAAACAGAAACATTTGACAGATACTTTTATTAAACTGAAATTAACGTTTACAAGACGCTTTTATCCAAAGTGACTTATAAACGAGAGAGCGTTTAACATTTTGTCAATTGTCATCGGCTTTACCGGTTAAGATACCCAGAATTTGGTTTTGTTGTTCTCTCCGTCATGCTGTCGTAATTAAAATTCTCACATTATTTCTCTGTTTTACAGTTGGGGCAGTTTGGCTGAGTGAGACTAAATCTTGCACCTGTTTCTTTGTGTGAGAAACTTCCTTTGTCTGGCTAACATTCAAATACATCCAGAACGCACAAAGCACTTCTAGTAGCTTTTGTGTCTTAACACTTTCACTGTGTCTACACCAGACACGACAGGCGNAATATCTTTAATACTCAGTACAACTACAAAGTAGCCAAAAAGATACTTAAGTAAAGTAACTAAGTACATTTACTCCAATACTTTACACCACTGCCCCACATTAGCATTTCTTTCTGCTGTAAATTTTGGCCCTCATTGCAGTTATCTCTTTCACCGTCATTGTTTGTCTTTCTCTCATTTATCACATTTTTATCAATCCACAGCTCAGTTCTTCTCCTCTTGATCGCTTATCCTTCATATCTGCTTCATCTTCTTTCGCACAATGAGGACTGAATCAAAGATCGCCGGCTCTGTGTTCTCGTAGTGAAAGAGTGACAGGTGCGGATTTGACAAAGAGGGTGTTAAGACCGCAGGATTACGGGTCTCTGACTTCACCCACGGAACCTCTGACTGATGTATGACCGTGCCCCCGACAACCCCACGTCCTCTGCCAAGTGCCCTGGCTCCCAGAGGGGTCGCGCTCCCTAACGAGCAGCCCTGCTGCGGATGAGAGACGTGCTTTTATTCCCATCTCCCCGTTTTCGCTCGAGCCTCTTGTGCTCCATTCACAGACCCAAATGGCGTGACAAATAAGCAGGCGGGACCGATTAGAGAAGCGGGGTATGTGTGTACGTGCGTCAGAGGGACCCCTTAAGTGCGCGGCAGGGGTCCTGACTGCTGTGCCCAGGCCCCCGCTGTGAAGTCAGAGTTGGAGCCCCCCTTTAACTTCCTGTATGTGAGCACCTGCACACACACTCCTGGAGAGAGGTGGAGAGCTTCTTTAAAGAATAAAAAGATTGTGATGAAGTATAGATGGCAAAGGTCTCGCACACCTTTGAAACGAATGTGAGGGTGTCTAAAACAGAAACATTTGACAGATACTTTTATTAAACTGAAATTAACGTTTACAAGACGCTTTTATCCAAAGTGACTTATAAACGAGAGAGCGTTTAACATTTTGTCAATTGTCATCGGCTTTACCGGTTAAGATACCCAGAATTTGGTTTTGTTGTTCTCTCCGTCATGCTGTCGTAATTAAAATTCTCACATTATTTCTCTGTTTTACAGTTGGGGCAGTTTGGCTGAGTGAGACTAAATCTTGCACCTGTTTCTTTGTGTGAGAAACTTCCTTTGTCTGGCTAACATTCAAATACATCCAGAACGCACAAAGCACTTCTAGTAGCTTTTGTGTCTTAACACTTTCACTGTGTCTACACCAGACACGACAGGCGCCACGCCGCATCCAGTGTGGACAAAATTTTAAGTTATAATGGGTTCTAATGCGTTTCTAATGTCTTCCGTCGTGTCGCGTCCGGTGTAGACACGGTGTTATCAGTTTTAATTTAGTACACATTCAGTAGGTTTATGGAACTTCTTATTTATGTTTGCCAGGTGCAAAAAAGTACAAATTCAATCACATAACAAACCAAATGATTAAAACGGTGATGACCGACAATGGTATTAATATTTGACTAGGTAAATAAAAATGATATATATTTGTACCAGGTTGCATTTGATTATTGTGTCATTAGCTTTAACCTCTTAAGTAAAAAGTTCAAATTAACATGACACTGGAACACCCACTAGTGTGTGCAAATGTTTATAGTCCGAAACAAACATAACATGCCACATTAAACTGTCATAAATACTAGTAATAAAACGAAAAAAGAACATAGCCAACAACTATTCAACTATTTCGTCTTCCTAAACTGGATGTCCAACTAATGCTGTAAAACCTTGGCCTACAAGCCAGACAGCTGTCAGTAACTGGTAGTGATAATTACAAAAGCTCTGTTATTGGTGTAGATGGCAGATTGTGCTGGGCCAATTATACACTGATGATCTCTTTTAATGCCCACTGACCACACCCATCAGGCCTTGCCAACACTGGAGCAAAAAATCAAACACGGTAACATAAGATTCACCCAATCCACTATGCTGTCTCATGAGGCATGTTTTAAAACTTGACAGTTGGCCAAAACATTTGGACAAGCAGCACTTTAATCCAGAGATGTTCCAGTAAACAGAGGTATTGGCCATGCCAAGACCAGACCTTAATCAATTATTAAGTCTGTTCTGTCATCCGCATGCACAGCTTGGGTATACGCTTATGGCCTGTAAAACTGAAATCTTCAAAGACCTTAAATGAACTCCATAAATCTTACACTCTATATGACTTATTACAGAGAAGCTTGTTTTGTATTGTTTCCAAAAATGTACAAAAAGAAACATTATCTAAATTGATGCATCGTGCATGACTAGATTTTTACAGTTTAAAAAACATTTGAAATAAAGATAGTGGTGTCTGTCTCACTACCACAACGTTAGTGTGTTGTTGGTGCTTGCTGGGGCATTGCTGTATAGTAAAAGAGGTGTTCTGTGTTTTAAAGGCATTTTTTTTTGTCTTTTGGGTGTCTCCATACCTTAGCCTGATTTACAACTTCTCATATGATTTATAATGTGAGCTATTGGATATAACTTTGTTGGCAAGCTCAGTTTGACGTCATTTGACTTCAGCCCACACAAGTTAGGTACATAATGTAACCTGCAATTTTGTTTCAAACAGAGATAGCGATATACTGTAGGGGCAAGTTACAGATTGCGGCTTTAATAAGCCAGACGCTTTAAAACTTAATCATTATTTAAATCTCTAGTCCTAAACACATTTTGAGCAACAAAAATAATACTGAAACTTGCCTTAACAAGCATCACCAATGATAAAAGGCACAGCAATTAAATCAAGCTTTGTAGCATCTAAGCTAATTCAATCTAACTTTGCAAAGTGGATTTCTCTGAAGATGTGATTCTTGTGCCTAAATGACATTTAATTGTCTTCAAAACAAATTATTGAGAAATTTGCTGATATTGCACGGTTAGGGATTACTGTCACAATAAGTACATGAGCTTTTGTGTGTGAAACTCAAAAGCAAACTTCAGCAAGTTTGCAATTTATAATTTTGTTCTGGGAAATGAGAATTACAGTAGAGGTTTGACAGACAGCTGCAGACTTCGCACAGAAAAAGATGAACTTTGAAGTTAAGGCGGTTAATCCGGCTTCATTGATTGGTTGGCACTTGGAATCTGAGAGAGTGGCGGAGAGCGCGGTCGAGCTGTTCAATGTATTCAGGACCTGATACACTGACGTGACCCTTCAGTCTGCCTTCGTTGAGGTCTTAATACATCGCTCCAGTTCATTAATCTTCAGGTGGGATGGGACGCGGCTAATGACAGGCACAGTTGGCGTGTGCATATTTCGATTGCTTGTGAAGGGCACCTCTTTAAAATGGTCGCTGTCATTGTAATTAGGTGGTTAACAACCACATTTCAATATGTGGGTGAATGGTGCTTAAAAATTGTGCTTTTAATTACAGGTAAAGCCTGTCTAGTGATTAAAAAACATTCTTCGATCTCAGTGTGATGTAAAAAGACTATTATAAGGAACAATAAAACAATTTTGGGCATCAAAAACACTCCTTTCCTGGTAAAAAGGGAACTTGAAGTCATCGAATATGTGACAGTTAAATGTTTGACAAACCAAACATGAAGTAATGAAATTGTTTTTTTGTTTACGTCATGAAATAAACTTCATTCTATAAAATAAGAATAATGCAAAAATCTGAACTTTTTGTAATTACTCAAAAATCAAACCACCATGCATTTTATCACATCCGTCAAAATGATGTCTGGTTTCAATATTAGAATTAAAAACATCAGTCACTTCAAAGAATACATGCCGGCTACAAAGAAATAAAAAAATATTCATTTTCAATCTAAGTTTTCAAAAAAACACATCATTTGAATATCAAAATATGATATTAAAATTATAAATATAAGGTAATATATAATTTATAATCTATCATATATCATATAATAATAGGACAACTGTTTTTATCATCTTGTGAGTTGTTTAAAAGATTCTGATAATTATCAAAGTTAGATCAAATATTGTTTAATTTTCCATTAATAGATTATAACGTTTCATGTGATTTGTAACATTTAATTACCTCTAATCTATTGATTAATAAATCATACCTATATAAAATGTAAATTTATTCCGGTGTTGAACAAGCGGATGAGAAGGTCAAAGTCTGATGGAGTTTGAGACAGATAAACTGCATACGCGACCAGTCCATTTAGACTTCAAGGAGCCAGGTGGATATAAATTTCCATACAACGTTAAGAGAGGATTCATAGTGTTCTTACTGGAACAAAATATACACTTTTAGTGGATGCATTATGCTTTTAAAGCCACCGTGACGGGGCAGAAATAATGGCTATGACTGCAGGTTCCAAGTTAACCATGTTACTATTCTGGAAAGGAAAAGAAATATGAAAACAGTCTGGTGAATCAACATCATTCGAGCGCCATGTGGCCCTCCAAATACCCCGTACAGCTGCTCTACCTCTTCCCACAACTGCAACCAATGACAACACCAGCAAGAGTCTACAAGAGGCGACATGGTCGCTTAAAGCATCTCAGACTCCAGCTGTTCCTCTCAGGCTCATCATAATTCCACCGGCCACTGACTGAGGAGTCACATTTGGAGAAACGTCAAAAGAGACGACAGGTCAGGCTTCACTTCTTGGGAAACGTATCTGCCCCTCAGGTGAAACAGAGTAAAACAAAGTAGAGTTAAATGAAAAATAATAAATCGTGGAAAATATAACTTTCACGAACAAAGAGCAACTGTTCTACAGAAAAAAGTCCATGAGCTCATTTATCTGATTTTAATCCATAAATACAAGTGCACATTACACATACTACCCAAGTGCTAGTATTTCATTTTCGCTTGAACGAAATTTTTTGAAACGTGAACGAGCTTTAGCTTCAGATTTACGTCCGTGTGACATCAGCTGAGCCGCGGCGGGTGTAGCTGAGAGGTCATATTTCATCCCGCCCGACACGCATCGTAATCAGGCCACAGTTGGCAATTAGGTTGCACTTAATGCAAATGGATCGACTAGAAAATCAGCATGTGAATGGGCACTAGTCATCCACCAACGTTAGCTTATTACACACACCGTTGACCTCACTCTCAAAGCCCCTCTCCAGACGAGCTGACAGACGCCAGGGCACCAAACCATCGCGAAGAGGCGGAGATCGTGTTTCAGAGGTGGGCAACCCTCGACTCTCACCGACACCGTGTTTCTTCTGCCGCGACATATTATTTGACATCTGTTGTACGAGTTAGCGGCGTGACCGAATCTGTGAAAAGGATTATCCGGCCAATCTATTGTCAGTCATTCCTGAAGCATGAATCCTGGTGGTTTACTTTTCATGGCTTTTCATCAGAATATGCAGAACAGATGAAACTAGACCAAACCTACATGTACGGCCCGACCCACAAAACAGGAGTCTATGCTAACGCTAACACGCGCACCAATATCAAATTGCAGCAACTGAAGCGTTTGGAAATGTCAATGGCCACATATACCAGCATGAGCCGGTGAATAATTCACAATTATTTTCCTCCCTTTTTTCTCTTCTCCATCTCTCCATTTTTCCACTCTTCCTGATTGCCTCATCCTCTCATTAATAATGAAGAAAAGAGGCATCCTACGACACCAGGCGGGAGTAATAAAGCAGAATTAAAAAGCTTGTGAGCAGATTTTTTTACATCTGTGGCCTCAGATGGTACCCACCTTATAAGAGCCATGGGAGCGAGTATGTGTGTGTCCATCCCAGTTATCCACCACTATTGAATTAGGGGCCCAAACCCCTTATGGGACCCTGCAATAGGGCATAAAGAGGGGTCATGGGTCATGACCTTTGGTAATGACCATGCGCCGGATGAACAAAAAAAGCTTTGACAAGAGGCATCATTTCAATTAAGTTACCAACATTGTGTAATAATCAATGTGAGGTCAGTAGGTTGGCATATGCATACAGATGGCACATAAAAGTGACAGAATGCTCTTTTCTCAAAGCTAACCGTAATCAATTCCTCTGGACAATATTTCATACTGGATATCCAATTCACATTCCAAAACCTTTCCACTGACTTTCCAAGCAAAAGCACTAAGAAGTGATTGCTTTATGTTACTTATCCGAAGATGAATGCCGTACCTTTTAACTGACAGATATGCAGTTAAATATGACATATATGTATAAGAAGAAATAAATATAATGGAGAAGAAATAGAGATTTCGACATCATTTTGACAGACAGTCTGCTGGACTGTATGTTAATAAGCTCAGCCTAAATGACCCCAGCATTCAAATCACAATTATCTGGTGACTGTGGAATACTATAGGCCCTGTCATTGTCATGATCTATGGGTGCAAGAAGCGCTCAGATTTAATGAAGACATATTATATGTTCAAACTAAAAGGTCTTCTGAGAACAACCGAGAGGCCATCACAGTGGTTTCCACATGTGCACATCAAGATGACGCGATCAGCCATCAATCAAGCATTATGAATGTGACAGTGGTGGGGCTAAGCCTAATCAAAATATCACAATAGTTGTGTTTGAAATAGCATAAACTATTCTAAAAAGTTATATTATTCTATATATAATTCTATAGAATTAACTAGGACTGTCCAACGCAGAGCTGTTGAGAGAGAGAGTCGCGACAATGGAAGTTCAAATTTTTCGCTTGTCACGTGATTCATGGAGCCTTATGATTGTTCCAGGAAGTTGTTTTCTCTTTTAATTCTTTATTTCTTTCATTTTTTAATTCATTAAATGACTTATGTCTTTAGATCGTCACAAGTGGTCTGTTTTGCTGCAGTTCTATGCGTTACTAGTAACCTCCGGGAACGATTGAGAGCCTCCGTGAACCACCATTGCTGTGAAAAAACTGTTCCATTGGAGTCAACGGAGTTGACGCAACTCTCTCTCTCTCAATGCCTCTGGTCCAATGATTACTCGTGAATAATCACATCCAGAATACATTTTTACATAATATATGCCTGTGCATAGTAATTTTGTATTTATAAACACATACACATACATGTATATATTTCAAAAATATGTTATGTATATATTTATGTTTATATGAAATTTTAATTGTATATAAACATTTATTTTTGATATAATTTCCCCTAAATACTGTATATATATGTATATGTATGTGTATGTGTTTATAAATACAAAATTACTATGCACAGTGCGCAGTCATATACGATTATGTAAACACAACTTTTACTCTGGATGCGATTAATCGTGACTAATCATTAAACAGCCCTATAATGAACTATATAAAAGAAGAGGCATAAACTGTCTTCTACAGAGATTTTTATTTTTAGGTGAACTACTTTCGTAGTGGCAGGACATAAAGGTATTTTTTAACATTTCCTTGACTAAAGTCAGTCATGATAATCTTTTTTTTTTAAATAATAACTGTGTTTATTTCCTTGAGGTGATAACCAGAAATAAACCTAATGAATATTAACAGTACGATAATCACTTTCAATTTAAAATGTTTTTTTTATTAATTCTGTTTCAACGAGCATTTATCAAAATAAAATATTTAATTGACATGAAAATGGTTTTATGCATGATTTACAAAAATTCGTTCTGCTCATGAATGAGGTCAAATAGTTTAATAAATAACTGCAAAAATGTACTTAGTATGCAGTATCTAGTGCACACCATGCAGTGAGCAAGCTTATATTACATTCTGAAGATATGGACATATATGTTTGTGTGCTGTTATATAAAATAGAAATCGTGGATTTTTGCTTCAAAGATGATCAAAAAATGTATGAGAATGTGACATGGAGGAAACCCAAAGAATGTTTGCTGATCAACCAAGCTTCAGATCTAACGTTCAAGCAAAAAGATCCTCCAGCTATTAACAAAGAGAACTGACACCACAATGCTGTGCATTTGTACAAAATGTCTTCCATAGTCGGATCATTGTGATGTAACAAGACTGAGCAGCTTTTCAAAAAGTCACACAATGCCTGCCAAATGTGCTCGAAGAAGGGGTCAGTAAAGCTAACTGCCAGAAGAGCTCTCAGTCAATGAGACTGAGAAGATGGCTGACAGCCAACATCTGTTTCTCAACACGGACGGCCAAAAGAATCACCACCAAACGGCCTGAGAAACTCTCGATATACCCGTTTAAGCCTAAATACCAAAGTTGTTTCTGCCAAAGCCTGAGGATTAGAGGTTTGTAACTTTAGAAGCCTAGCGGACTGCAGGAACATGCAGACATCTGACGAGGGTTTCCACACTTTTCATCGACAGGCTTAATGAGGGTGACAGGGCGTGAAAGAACGAGCTGCCCGACTGTCATCGTCTGAGAAGGAAAGGTTTTTACTACAGGTGCTTTTTGCGCAAGAAACGAAGGAAAGCGAGAGAGAAAGGATGGGCAGGTGGAGGCTGGCGGGTGAAGTTGTTATCTGAACTAGGATCCTAATGTAATCTCTACTAATCCTCGCACCCATAGTGTGTCCTACCGCAGCTGAATAAAGAGAGATAGAGAAACATCAACTATCCCCTCAGGTCAGAAGACAACATTCTGAAGTTCTCTTTAATTATGGTGCGGGAGTTTTTAGCTCAACCATGTTACTCGACAAAGAGCGATGATGATGAGAGCGAAAAACTTCTCGCTCACTTAGCAGTCACGAGGAGTCTGTGCAGAAAACAGAAATCTTCTCCCGAAGGATCTTTTCGTATTCTCTCTGTCTGTTTCTCTTTTCATGTCTGCCTCTCTCGCTCTCTCTCACTTGTTATGTAATGGTACCCAATCTCCTGGATCCAGATATAAAGTCTGCTTTTGTTCGTATTTCTTTTCGCTCGCATTCGCAGGCTTACACATAGAAGTTTCTAGCCAGACATGCCTTAACTATAATGTCCAAAAACATGCAGATCTAAATAAATTGTCCAATTTGTGTATTATTGTCTTGGTAAAACATGTACGCCTCAATCGCTGAATCTGCGTTGACACAGCAAGATGTATTTCTGTCCTCACTGAAAGCAAAAAATTAAAGCCAGTCAGAACATAGAATGCTTACTATCGTCGCTGTCCTTCCAAAACCTTGGATGTCCGAATTTGCTTTTTTCAAGAAATGGAAAATAAACCACTGTACTTTTTAAATGATGTATTTTTTATGATGATTGATTATAAATTTACTAACAAAATTATTGGTTAGATATTTGTAAAACCCAGTGAAAAACATAAAGGGTGACTAATAATAATGATTCAAATATAGAGATACAAGGTTTCAGAAGGACAGCAGGAGATAGGACCAATGAGATTTTACTGTATATGGAGCTACTCGACAGATATGAAATCCAAGTTAAAGTGATAGTTCACCTAAAAATGAAAATTCTGTCATCATTTACTCTCCCTGTTATCATTTCAAACGTTCGGACTTTCTTCCGCAGAACACAAAAGAAGATATTTTGAAGAATGTTGTTATCTGGCCCCCATTGACTTGCATTGGTTTTGTGTCCATACAATAGAAGTGAATATGGCCAGTGCTGTTCGGTTACCAGCATTCATCTAAATATCTTCAAATTGTGTTCTGCGGAAGAAAGAAAGCCACAAAGGTTTGAAATGACAAGAGGGTGAGTAAATGATGATAAAAGTTTCATTTTTGGGTGAACTATCACTTTAAAGTATTGAAAGGAATATACTCCATCACTAATTTCTAATGTTTATTGCAATGTTATCTACGCATTCTTGTCTGCATTTATAAAAAAATAAAGAGGCGAATTGTGATAAGTGATAAGACACACACAGTAGATTAAAGTCCCTCATTCAGCCTCCGACTCTCACAGAAGCCAGACAAACTGAGCGGGATTAAACCGGCCACTGATATTGTGTCACTTCACAAATAAAGACCAAACAACTGTGGATCCCGTCCAGATGGTCAGTGAATGGCCGTGTAAAGGCCTCAGCAAACACACACTGTGGGGGTATTTGGAAACAAGAGCATGTGCTCGAGGTTTTTAATTAAAACCACTGTTTACTAAATACCATTAGCTAGCGAATACAATAGAAGGACTTTATTACTTGTAATGGCAAACCTACTTTGTTAACGGATATTGTTCAGGTGTGATGGGCGGCTAAGCCAGGTGAGAGATGGGACACATGCCCCCCAGCTATCTTAGAGCAAGGACCAGGGTAACTGCAGGAACTGGACACTGGTAGTTTTAGGGTGGTTTTTAATGAGGGGTCAATGGTCCAAAAGACCACCTGCAGGGGGAAAGGTGTTAACTACCCCTAGTAGTGTAATGTAGCATTCTCTTGCAGTAAATCTTTTTTTCTACTTGAGCTGTTTAAGTGCAAGACGTTAGCGTTGTATTTTAGTTATAGCCCTCCGGAATACAATAAGATAGAAAGAGACAGATAGATGTGTAGAGCACACGTTTAAAGTGATAGTTCAACCAAAAATAAAAATTCGGTCATCATTTCTTCAAATACCACCACAGTGTGTGTTTGCTGAGGCCTTCGTGTCGTTCAAAACTTGTATACGACACTTTCTTCAGTGGAACACAAAAGAAGATATTAGAAATGGTTTTGTGTTCATACAATGGAAGTTAATGGGGGTCAATGTTGTTTAGTTACCAACATTCTTCAAAACATCTTCTTTTGTGTTTGTGAAGAAAGAAAGTCAAAATGGTTTAAAATGACAAGAAAGTGAGCAAATAATGACATCATTTTCATTTTTTGGTGAACTATGCCTTTAAGAGTCTGCGAATTGAAATGTGGCTTTTGTTTACTTGTTTCCCCACTGGATCTTTTCACAACATTTGTTGACAGAAGCTGATTTTACTGTTTACTCACTTCATAACAAAATAAACGCAAACACATTTCCTCCTTGTCCAGTAATTATCACCCTTCACTATTAGCTTTGCTTTTGTGGGGCTAGCACATAAACAGTGAACCCGTTTTCTTATCACATTCCATCCTCAGGCGAAGATTTTACGAACAGTGTTTATGATAAACACATAACAATACACAATAAAATGTGTTATTCATCAAATTCAAAATGCCAAACCGCAGTGCTGTATTAACACAAAACAGCAGTAAAAACAAAAGACATTCACATTGTGCTTCACACGGACACATGTTGACACGTGCATGCTGTATCTTCTTCATACGTGTAGGAGCGTCTAAATATAGAGTTGCTTCTGACCACCGCAACATCTTTCCAGTCACATGCATTGACAGGTCTACAGAGGACTGCACACCTCTCACAAATTGAACGCACCGAGCCTTTTTCTCAGAACTGCGAGACTTCACCTTCCTCTTCTTTCTCCACCTTCAGAATATTCAAAGTGACTGATGAGACCTCTAAGGTAATAGTTTTCATTTCATGCTTTCAAGTCTGCGGTTTGGGAGGCTAGCCAAGCTCAGAGAAATCATCTTTGGCTTAAATTAAAAGCCATTATCACCTTCATACAGGCTGCCTCACGGTCCCCGGCGCGGAGTAAGGTGAACGTCACACAGTAAGGAGCAGGGTCCGGGCACTTCCTGTCGGGCTGATATGACTGAGGAAGTGGTCTCAGGTCAGTCAAATCAGCTTAGTGTACACGAGTCATGAATGTGAGCCAATACGGCTGTAAGGTGAGAGAGATGGAAAAACTTCTCTTCAAAGGCGTTCGGCTTGCATCTGAGATTCATCTGAAAGTTTGCTCATCTCTGTTCTGGACTGTAAAAGTGGGTTGGTTGGTTGGTTGATTAGGATTAAAGATCCAGATATTTAGTCCCTTTTCCCTTTATGTTGCCTTATCGGCATGCACATATGCTACAGATTTCAAGCAAACACATGATGAATGAAGTCTTGGGAAAATCCACCTCTGGCATTTACAGAGGATTGGCAACACAGTAAACGCCAACATTTACACACGAGAAGGAATCAATTATAATCCTCAAATTCTATTAAATTAAAGATGGATCGCCTATAAAAGTGATTCACCGTGCGCAATCTTGTCTGTGCTTTTTTGTTTTGCGAGACATAAAGGAATCATGGATTTGTGGCTCTTGTGGGGTTTCTTGAAATATATTGTTATATTTCCCCCGGCTATTGAAGTATTGGAAGCAAGTGATTTCATATCTGGCAAGTTTTTTTCTCGTAACATATGTCTATATTTGCACATAACCATAATGATCTCTCCCGTGAGATCTAGCGAAACTGTAAAATAGCTTACGCTGCTTAATGCACTGTGGCATGAATGTGTGTGATTTCTTGTCTCGGATGCTGCAATAATGGCATTCAAAGGCTTACTGTAATCGGCCAAATGAAGTGACACCATGAAACCGCACTTAGAAAAATGAATAGCGGTGATTCGTCCGTGTTAATCCGCAGGCTCAACACTTATCTCTGACAGGTCGCGACGAGTTGCAGGGCTCTGCGCAGTCAATAAATAACCATAACCCATAAGAGACTAAATTATTACTGTTAGCAGGGCTCTGTGAATAAGGTCGTTCTAGCGCTGTCGTACAGTCTAATAATATGTCAATAACAGAAACATGTCAATTTTAATACTATGATAAGTAGTGTTGAGTTGTGTTTGTAAACTGCTAAGATACTACAGTTTGTGAGATCTGTTTTCATACATTTCATAACATTATTTCTTCAGACAGCAATGAGGATACATTATATTAACTTCTATCTCCAATTTCAAAAGAAACATCTGAGACAAAGTTGATGATTAAATGAAACACGCTCCCGATCTATGTATGAACACTCTCTCTCTCTCTCTCTCTCTCTCTCTATTCCATTCCAAAGTTTGATTTAATTAGCAAAGTCATCCAACAGCCATGTGAAAGAATGACAGCATGAAAAGACACATGAAAACTTTGATAAAACTCCAGGTTATCACATAAAAAATATTTTTGGAACTTTTCCTAAGTACATGTAGAAATATGACTTTTGTGTTGCTTAAAAGTGAATATGAACTTGTTTTCTTTGCTGTATTTTAGGTCTAAATAAATACAGAGCATCTTTTCTTTTATTTTGACCTGTTTTTCCAGTTTTCATTTTCTGCAAATAAATGCAAATAGATACAATATTATTATTTGATATTTGGGAGAAATATTGTTATTAGTTCACAGAATAAAATAAAAATGATCATTTTACCTAAACACGAAGAGAAAAACTGATATACATACTCTTGCCTCTCTATCGCCAAAACATGAAACAGCAGGTTACTTTACGTACTTTTGTTTGCATGTAATACATACATTTATTTGTGATGACGTCAAACTGATATAACCTGCAAAATCCGACCGGACAGCTCAACTTATACATTATTATTATAGGCTTACTGTTGCACATGGTGTCAGAAGACTCATTCTTGTTTATTTAACTAACAACAAGTTACAGATTGCAGCTTTAAAGAGGCTTTTAAAAAAGGCAAACCGTGTGACACACCAAAAAAGATTGCTCAAATTACAATCGTATTGTTTTGCTTGTAGACATGATGTTACTCTAATAATGAAGTGAAAATAAACAAATCACTTAAATTTGCATCTGCTAGAGATAAACTTCAGTCATTGTGCCGCAGTTCAGTTTTTTTTTGTATGTCTTAAGTGTTTGCACTTCGCAAAGATCGATATCTTGTCCAAGACAGATTAAATTCTCATATCAAACAGGTTTTTATTCTCTTACGAGACCCGGGGCTATGTCACGGCCCCTGCTGATTACCAGGGTGATGGGAAACAAAGTAATTTATTAATAAGTAATATATCGAGATAGCCAACATCCCTTTTAATTTAATTAAATCACATTAAAACCTTGGCTGAGGAAGTGAAAAAAGTGTCCCTGTCTTCACCGAGACATGAATGTGAGGTATGATCGCACCTCTGCGCAGGATTAACGATCGGCGCTAAAAGAAACGACTTTCACACTGTCGTCTATTCCAAAGTCACAGTAAAGCAGGACATTGTGTAAACTCAAACGGGCTTGAGAGGCCTTGAACAGTGCGGCGGTGGCAGAAGCATATTGTTTGCAATGTTTTTTTAAACCACCCTCAACACAGAGCGAGCATTCATAGCCCAACTGAAATGGCCATTGAACACCCTTCAAATAAAGACAGTCAAATAAACCGCTCTCCGAATGGAGATAAAAAGAAGTGGTGGGCAGTAACGGTCTGATTTATGTATCCTAGCGAGGGTCGCCCCCACTGCCATGGTTACGGACTGAGAGCCGAGGTCACATGGGATGGGTGGGGTCGGTGACAAATGGATATTTAACCTCTCATTGCCTCATATTTCCCAGCGGCCTCTGCAGATGTGGCGAGATGTTGCGTCAGCGTTTTATGCTAGGCTAATTTGGATCTGTATGACTTAATAAAGAATTAGCACCCCCATTGGAGCCACTAAAACCATCGCAATAAACTTTAACAACATACTGTGAGATTAATTAAAATATATAATAACACAAAACAAACATCATTCTTAGAATTATAGCTTTGCAGTTAGGCATGAAGCGGTTATCAGATTTGTGTGTGTTGAGCAGTGTGCACTATCCAGGGATCTCGATTACTATATTGTTCCTGCCATATGAAATCCGGTTTGAAGACACAGATAAGCCAGCAGCATGCTGCTTTCTGACCTCTTTAGTAACCCAGCTGGCACTAACCACCAAATAATTATTATCTCAATTACCCAGCTGAACTACCCCCTCCCCCTAGTGGTTAGATTATACAGGCCAACATGATGACAACGCAATGGGGGAGGGGCTAAATATACGAATAACAATGGGAACAATCTGTATGCGTAACATCTTTAGGCTGCAATTTAATAAAAGTAAAACTATGATTTGTTTTTAAATAAATATTTTTTTTGCTGACATAGCTCACAGACCTCTTTTGAGAATCAATTTTGTTTTGGAAGTTCAAAATTGTCGCGTGTCACGTGATTCATGGAGCCTTCAGATAGTTCCAGCAAGTTGTTTTCTCTTTAAATGCTGTATTTATTTCATTTTTTATTCATTAAATGACTTGCGTCTTTAAACGGGTTAAAAGTTAGTCACAATCGGTCTGTTTTGCTGCAACTCCATGCGTTACTAGTAACTTCCAGGAACTATTGAGAGGCTCCATGAACCTCCATTGCTGTGAAAAAACGGTTCCATTGGAGTCAACGGAGTTGACACGACTCTCTCTCTCTCATTGTCTCTGGAGTGGATCAGGTAGTCTGAGCTGATGTGATTGAGCGGAAGCGGGGACTCGCTTATTCATGAATCAAGCATATATTAGGGTAAAATAACGGTTAAAATGAACAATTACAATGGAGATTTTATCATAAAGTTGGATGACACTGTTGAGCTCTCTTCTGAAGCTTCCAGAGGTGATTGCTCTTTATTTGATCAGTCTGAGATAGCAATGAGATATAAAGAAAAGTCATTGTTCTAGAAGTCATGGATGCCTTAAAAACTCAGTTTTTTGGGCTTATTATATTAAATGGAAATGACAGACCTGTACAACAATCAAATTAAATCAGCAGTGTGAATTCATTCCAACCGGGCACCCCCACAGAGTTCAATTAAATCACATTATGAGATTGTTTAACGGTAGAGATTTTCTTTGTTGAAGAGGACTGTGTTATCAGATGAGGGGACGTGAAACTGTATTACAGTAAGGGGGTTAAGCAGTCAGACTCCTCAGGGTACACAGGAAGTAAAGCAGGTGGCTGAAGGAACGACAGCAGGAGACTGTGTCAACCCTGAAACACCTGCCTGACACTATTCAAGTTACTGGAAAACTGGAATAATTCTGTTCCACTGAGTATATTAGTGGTATTTGCTAAGGAGAACATGAATATTATTATTGCACATACTGAGAGTTGGAGATTTAAACAAACCCTCAAAGCTAACTTCATAAATCATCCCATCCCTTTGTGTGAAGGACGTAAATGAGAGATTTACAATTACTAGTTTGTTTAACCTGGCACACACTCCATGAACTTTCAATGAAGGGAGGACCTGAGCCAAATCTAGGAACCATAATATCAACACAATACCAATACAGTATCTGTCCCAAAACCCTCATGAGCAGACGGGGTCATGACAAGTGCACAGCATCAAAGCCTGGACGGAAGCTTCAGAAATCGCCTCAGATTTGCCATCACACAATGACGGTACACACAGACACATGTGCAGACTGGAAATCCCGTGGGATGTTTTCACCTCTGAAGTCATTTGGTAGGATCTTTAAAGAGAGCAGTGGGCGTAGCAAAGGTCGACAAGAGAGCCAGAGACAGGTGGTGTACTGTGTGAGAGAGAAGGTGTGTGTTGGGCCGGCACAGTAAGCTACAGTACTGACAGCTGAGACCTTATCTCATTTTTAACCATATAGTGTCTCAATGTGAAATATGCCGTAAACAGCACAGTGTTTGAATGAAAATGCTTTATTTCGTTTCGTTTCGTTTCATTTCATTTCATTTCATTTCATTTTTTTATTTTATTAATTTATAATTAAATTAAAATTGTATTTTATTTTTGTATTGTATGTTTTGTTTTATGTTTCATATTATATGCTTTATTTCATTTCATTTATTTTGTTTTATTAATTTATAATTAAATAAATATATATATATTATATATTGTATATTTTATTTTATATGCTTTATTTCATTTAATTTCTTTTTAGTTCATTAATTTATAATTAAATTAAAGTTTTTTTAATATATTTCATATTATATGCTTTATTTAATTTAATTACTTTCTATTTTATTAATTTATAATTAAATTAAATTTGTATTTTTAATATTATATATTGTATATTTTATTTTATATTTCATATCATATGCCTTATTTAATTTCTTTTACATTAAAATTGTATGTAATGTTTTATATTTTATATTGTACGTTTTATTTTATATTTCATATGATATTTTATTCCATATTTTTATTTGATTTTTTATTCTATATTTTATTTTAAAGTGAATGAATACTGAGGCTGTCAATTTCCAAAACAACAAAGCACCAAAGAATAATTTAAACTGATCCAAATCACTCAGGCTTTATATTCAAAGTCTCCCAAAGTTATTTGATAACTCTGTGTGAGGAACCAACCCAAACTTGAGGCATTATTGATAATCTTCACCTCCAATGATCTGTGCACTGCTGTGACTTGAAAGAACTAAATCAGTCCAACTCATGAAGAAATCATTCAGAGTGGTTTAGTGAACTGGATCAAATGATAAATTTAAAAGAGCCGACTCAAAAGAGCTTTTGTTTATGAATATGTAAATGTGACAGAATTTTTATTTTTGGTGGAACTATTAATGGAATATTCTTGTTTCTGGGTGTACATAGTTTCTTCCCCAGAGCATCTCACTCTGGTTTCGTACCCATAAACCCCTGCGGCACATGTCATCTGTACTGCACATTAATGTGTCATGAGCTCCAGAGGCGCTAGTTATCAGAAACACACCCGTGCGCACAGACATTCTCACATACAAGGATTCATCTAACACACGCTCACACTCCGCCCGAGACGTTAACTGTGTCTTCCAAGAGATGAATAACATTATAAACGACAGACACACAAACCACCGCTGACATGACGATTATTAAAACTCTCCCAAACTCCTAGATTACCTCTCTTATTTCTCCATTTCCTTTTGCTTCCCCCTTAATAGGCAGAGAGTGCAGAAATTGTGAGGCGCACATCAATCTCGTTTCCCTGAAGATTCGGTTTTTCTAAGTGCAGAATGTTCCTGGAGGCTGTTGTGCACAAATCCGTTTTATAAAACTACTGCTTTTTGTCTTTCTCTCCCATTGTGTAGTATTGCCTTAAGGCACAGCGAGGGAATGAGGGTGAGAAATATCACAACTATGGCACGAAAAATATATAATATCTTTTTAGTGGCCTGGATTGCAGGGTAATGAAGTTTGCAAAGCACGCAGACAGCGCACAAAATCTTGCAGTCAAAGAGGACGTAACGCAGATATATCAACCCGTGAGGGGTTGAGAAAAAATAGGAGAAGAGACAAAGCGAGTTGTTGGAGAGAGGTGTAATTAGATATAGATGTGAGAGAAGCCAGATTCAAACTTACACTTACACTTACTTAACATTTTCCACATGAGCACCAAAGATAGAATTGTTTAAAAAACATGCATTAATCACCACATCACAGCATGCATGAGTGAAAAATTTCAATTTCAGTTGCCGTTTGGGGTAGAAAATATATAATGTATCTCACATCAAATGCATTCCTACAAAATATAGAATAAAAAAATGTAAGCTACTGTACATTGCCATGTTCTAGTCAGGGCACACTCTAAAAAAAATCTAATTCTACAGAATTTTACTGTTTTTTAACAGATTTACCTCGTAAAATGTATAAAAACCTGCCATTTTTTTGCTGATTTTTCACATGAGCACCAAAGATAGAATTGTTTAAAAAAAACATGCATTAATCATCACATCACAGCATGCATGAGTGAAAAAATTAAATTTCAGTTGCCGTTTGGGTTAGAAAATATATACAATTTCTAATACATATTCTAATACATCTTACATCTTCCTAAACATTTTGCATTTACTTGGCTGAACAATGGCTGTTTGTTCTAAGTAATGGTTCATTACTTAAATGTATCTCACATCAAATGCATTCCTACAAAATATATAATAAAAAATGTAAGTTACTGTACATTGCCATGTTCTAGTCAGGGCACACTCTAAAAAAATCTAATTCTACAGAATTTTACTGTTTTTTAACAGATTCACCACGTAAAATGTATAAAAACCTGCTATTTTACGAAATCGTACTGTTTTTTTGCTGATTTTTCACATATTTTTTAAATACGGTAAAAAACATCAAATTACAGACAAGACTGCAAGTTTACAAGATAACAGAAAAACTTGTAATATTACATTAAAAAATATATTTTACAGTATATTTCTGGCACCCCAGCTGCCAGAATTTTTTTTTTTTTATGAGATTTTTTTACAGTGATTTCACTATTGGAGTTCATTGACCTTGTGGAAAAAGCAACCATACAACCGTATAAACCAATATATTCTGTACATTTAAATCCAAGTTTCTATGCTGAGCTCTACAAAAAAGTACAAAGAAATAAAAAGACTTCAACTTCTCTCAAAAGGATGAGTATGAAATTGCAGCAATAACAATGCCAGACACTAATAGAATAGCGGAGTGGATTTGAGAAGATTAGCCAGGCTGAGTTAAGTTCAGACTTTTCAAGCAAGACTTCCCTTCATTTCAGAGACGAACACACAAAACGCCACAATGTGTTTTTTCAATGCTAAACATTTGATTAGCATGTAGAGCAGAGAATTGAGCACGGTGGGCCAATTTGAGTCAAATCTCTTCCCATACGTCAGGACAAAGACTCAGCGGGAGACGTCAGGTGAAGCTGCGTTTCTCTCATTGTGAAGTGAAATTTTACCCCGCTCTTTCCCTTCAGCGTTCATTACGCTTTCGTTGTTAATGTGCTGCCGGTGTTCAGAAAACTTTTGTTAGGAACGGCGTGTTCCCGGAGCTGGCGCGTAAAAAGCAGGGTAATAGGGCTATGGGGAAGGATTTAGAACTGCTGGGATAAAAAAAGACATTGACACTGATTTTGTTTCTGCAGGAAAAGTGGAGGCTGATTTGGTGTATTAGAGTGAGATTGACATTTCTTGACTTGACTCTCATCGGAGGAAGAAAGAAGACTCGAATGCATACAGATGCAGTGAGGTGAGCAGGTGGGTCTCTAAAGAGTTCAGTTCACACAGGGTGTAAAATACGTATAAAGATTGTTCCTGCTTTCCTCGTTTCTCACTCGTTCTATATTTGACATTTTCTCTCACTTGCACAGTTTTCCAATATGACACAATACGGTTCTCTTAATAAGACTGACTGTGATTGAAAAAATAGAACAACGCAAGAGAAATCTAGTGACATAAAACATTATTTTCAACCCTTTTTATTTCATTAATGTGACCATTGAGAATAAAATCACATGGTCATTGAGGAAAACTGTTGGGCGGGATTACTTTCACAATGATTACAACGTGAAATGTAGCAAATCGGCCGTGTTTACTATCCATGTTCTATTTTCAACAACATGTCATATCCTGATGTAGGACGGTGTAAGCAGAGCCATTGACTCCAATGGAACTTTTTTTTTACAGCAATGGCGGTTCAAGGAGCCTCCCAATAATTCCCGAAAGTTACTAGCAACGCATGGAGCTGCAGCAAAACAGACCGATTGAGGTGAACTTATAAGTCGTTTAATGAATAAAAAATGAAAGAAATAAAGAATTTAAACAAAAAACTTCCTGGAACTATCTAGGGCTTTTCACACTGCGCTTCACCCCGGGTTATCTTCATTCTAAACCTCAGGTAAACGAACGTATCACACTTGTAATTTGAAGTGGGGTTAACCCTGCATTGCGGTGCCAAACGTGTGCAGTGTGAAACGAAGCGGGGGTAGAATGATACGACCAGACGCTTAGCAACGGACACCCAATCAAAAACTGAACAGCGCTTACCTCATTTCACAAGCTGTGTACAGTCACAGAAACTCCATGCGCTGTGTAAACAATCCTTTGAGTTTTTTATTTATTTGAATAAGTAACGTCTTAGGAGGCTTAAAACAGGCTAAAAGGATTTGCGAGGCGTCATTTTTTCTTGGATGCGGAACAACAAGGTATTCGGTCATTTAAACCAGTAGTTCTCAAACTGGGGGCCGTGGCCCCTGGGGGGCCCCAAGATGGATCCAGGGGGGCCACAGATTTTGTGGCATTTTATGAAATATAGAAATTGATCATATATTTTATGCAATCAACATCAGAAAAATAACACCACCAGACAAAAGAATTGATGTTTCAGCATTGTATAACCGAATTTGTTTTTGTTTAAATAAAAATGTTAAATTTAAGATTATAAGTCTTTATTTGGGGGGTCTCAAAGCGATGCACTCTACACAAAGGGGACCTTACAACGTAAAAGTTTGAGAACCACTGATTTAAACGGACCACGCACAATTTGTATTCAGTCCGTTTGACGCTGCAGTATTTATCCAATCACGACCGTTGACACCGCAAATATGCAAATAAGAATGTTAACCCAGGGTTTAGTGATGTACAGTGTGAATCGTCAGGTTATGAATACCCAGGGTTAACCCCTGGTAAATTATAAGCAGTGTGAAACGTGAAACAGATAACCCAGGATTCTGTTTACCTGGGGTTTAGAATAGCCCGGGGTTAACCATTTCAAGTGTGAAAAGCCCTTCTGAAGGCTCCATGAATCACGTGACACGCAAAAATTCTGATCTTCCGCTGTCGCAACTCTCTCAATGGCTCTGGGTGTGAGCTACTCAGCTATGTGGAGGTTAGCCAATCACAACAGAAGTCATTTGCATGTTGAGTTCTCAAAGGTACAAACGCGGTCGGAATGCCACGTCACCGCACACAAAAAAACTGAACTCTCCTGAACTCTGTTGCATCATCAATGGTGTCTGTCACCCATGTTACATGAAATCACCAGCACTCATTAAAAATGAATGACTTCTGGTTACTTGACACAGTGTATAAATCACTGTCAGCGTGAACGACCCCAAAACGTCAGAGAGGGTGGAAAATGGTCAATTGAAGCTAAATTGCCCCGGTTTTCAATGCGATAAACAGGCTTCTATTATAACCAGGCTTGGGAATAAAAATAAAGTGCTACAAAATTCTACAATATTCACCTTTTATTATGACCCTGCATTACACGCCAATTGCTATACTGGCAATTCCAGGTAAGGTAAAGGTGATGTCCCAAGGGTTTATATAGGCACACAAAATCTTTATGTGTTTTACACGGAAGCCAACCAAATCATCCTGGTTTATTAATCATACTGTAAATATCAGAGAAGAAAGTCAATTAAACACACAGGCTGTTAAACATTCCCTGTTTTTTCTGTTCTTTAGCATTCAAAGGATTGTGAGTACAAAGGACACCAAAAATCCTGGTTGTTTTAAGTGTTAACTAAAGACAATACTATGTAAGATCAATAAATGCTAAGTGGATTAGATACAACACAAATCACACATTTCAAAACTATCGATGTCCCGGCAACACAAGGCATTGGAGAATTACACCGAATGCTATTATGCCCTGTAATTCATCACAATTGGAGGTCTTTAGATAATTGGAAGCATTGATTGGCCGAAGCGCTCGCATGCAAATAGCCGGTCGGTCCTCAGCGAGCTAGCAGTGGAGTAAATCACGTGTTAAAATAATACGCCGCGCCGAGACGACACTGAACATTGATTAATAATTATTTGTACCATCACAACCGAGGAAAAGAGGGAGGGGGTTTTATTAGACTGTGGGAAATCAATGACATTGGAATACGCCTCAAAATTACGGTGGCCATCTCTTTTTACATCTATCCGTCTGTTTTTTTTACAGTTTCTTAATGGTTAGCTCTTATCTGAGGGAGAGAGAAAGAAAGAGAGTCAGGCCTAACACGACCTGTCTTTACAAAACTGACAGAAAATTACTTTCCTTTCAGAGAATGAGGGAAAAAATTGACCTCCGCTCCTCTGATGTCTGTGGCAGATCTATAATAGCTCGCTCCCAGGACTCCAGGAGTCTAGTCTTTTTTCATTTGCTCGCCACACCGCCTTTGTTGGCGTTTCGCCGATCACACCTCACGAAATAACATTCAACACGTTTATGGGGTGACATAGCTTATGTGTACGGCCATGAAATGAAATCAAACAGGTCTGATATCTCACGAAGATGATCTAAATAGATTCAAGCAAACAGGATGGACAGACGGGACGGAGTGGCAGTTTATAGACCGTCACCATGAACTAGAAAGAAAGACACAAAGAGAGTCAGAAATAGGGTAGGATATCATTGAGAAATGCAAGATCGGTGGCCTGTGAAAGCCTCCGGTGAGGCATAAGAGGTTAGGGGGCATTTAGATGGGTTTAAGCAAAGCTCTCTGGATCTTGTACACTCTAACGTCTTCCGGAGGACAAGTGATGTGATGACAGTGTGAAATACAGAGAGAAAGAGAAGGAATAGATTTAAAGAAAGTCAGTCAAACCTGTTGTTACTAATGTAAGATGACTTTTGCATGCTAGCGCTTTCCTGTCATGGTGACACATTAGAACCTGCTGAACTTTGAACCGTGGGCTCAGACCTGCTCGCTTAAAGTCATATGGTCAGCGCAAAGCATGTAATGTACCTATAATTGTTCGAAATCAGATGAAGGAACATCTCATATTGTTGTGCACATGCATGCACACTTACACACACGGGGTGCAAAATGAACCCACCAAGCCCCAAATGAAGGTAAAAATTGGCTCTGGTGAATATATCAAATGGATTTATTCGCCAGTTGGTCGGTAACTTAATTACGAAGTGCAACACAATACACGGCTTAAATCGAATTGTACGACACTTTCTGATGTCATGCACACATCTTTTAGCTAAATTATTTAATTGTTTGATTATTAAATGTATATTTAATATGGACAAAGTATATATATGTGATGACTGTAGGCAAATGGCCTACAGTACATACAGTATGAGATTAAACAGGTCAACGTGGCACTGATTTTTGTATTTACAACTACTTCATAGTAAATAAAGGTTAGGTTTATGAACGCATGTGGCTCAGTGAGAAATCAATGGTGTTTTCTGCATTAAGATGGCCTGGGTCATGATGTCATCACTACCATTCTGTAACACATTGACTAGTCACAAAAATGAACAAGATTTCTACTTTCAATACTAGAAACATATCTTCCTCGACCATAGGTTGCACATCTAATATGTCCAAAATAATACAGAAACGTCCTAATACATAAAATTCTATCACTTACAAACTCAATTTCTTAAAGTGGCCCTAACACACGCGGTTTCTGCCAATCTCATATTAATCTTGAGTACCTATAGAGTAGTATTGCATACTTCGTATTTTCGAAGAGTATTTAGTTTGATCACATTTATAAAAGATAGATACAGCTGTACGATTTTTTCCGAAAGCATACGGCGCGTGGGGGGGAGGGTTAGGCTGAACTAAAGCACGTGCGCACCCATTGCCAACAAAACACAGACATCAGTTTCACTCACCGCATGCGGTTCATGTCCGGCATCTTTTAGCGCTGGGACGGCTCCATATATCAGTTTCAAACCATCTCCAAATCCAGCGTTATATCCACCGTTTATAAAACATTCATCACCCAAATGCAGTGAACAAACAAACACCTGAACTTCGTGAACGTATGCTCTCTCTCTCTCTCTCTCTCTCTCTCTCTCTCTCTCTCTCTCTCTCTCTCTCTCTCGCTCTCCTGCACACGAGTGAAAGTGACGTCTGCGCATGCTCCTTCTCCTGCTCTGCTTGCTGCCACGTGCTTTTACGGGAGAATTGTCCAATAAGGGACTAAGAAAAATTGTTACGAAACAGTTTTATATGTTCGAAAAAAACTTTCCGAAACCTGGGAGTGGGGGAGTGTATCGAGCACAGAAATACTACGTAATACGCCCAACTCGTTTTTTGACAAGTTGACCATGTTAAGCATGAGAAGACAGCGCGTTTAACATTGTAAAGGAGTCAGGATGCATGACACACCATTGCACGGCCGCTTTAAGAAATAAACAACCTCAGTCTATAGACTCTTTCACAGGATGTAAACACAGGTCCAGCAGCACTTCCAGTTACATTTTTTGAATCTTCCATATATATTTAAATCTTGAAGATGTATATTTTCAATTGGTTATAAATGTCCTGTTTATGTAGTGTTAAAAACTGAAACAGTAAGTTCCTCTGGACCAGCGTTGTTTACGTTTTCCGAAGTGGTCTATAAATCAAATAAACACAATGATTTCAACCAACAAAATACAAACAGTCAAAAAAGGCATTTTTTTTCTCAATTGCTTTGAAACGAGCATAATGAATATCTACCTGTCCAGACGCATTACGTTTAGTGAAGGAAGAAAAACACAGGAAGTTGTTGAGGTAGTTTGGCAGGAAACAGAGAGACACATTTACAGCTGTCTGCTGACCTGTTAAGATTCTGATAGACAAAATTGCCACCAGATTCACACTGAAAGAAAATGTCTGTTTCAGGAATGCCGATGCATGTGTCTATAAGGATTGTGTTTTACTGAAGTACCTTCAATCATTCAATTCAATTCCATTTTTATTTCAATAGTGATTTTTTTCAGTGTGCACTGTTTGAAAGCACAACCTTTTTGTGGACCTTTTAAGGTACTGTATGTACACAGTTACACATTTAGTACAAACAGTGTTCAAGACATTTTGTGTAATTCAAGAGGGTTTTCAACTGTGTTTGTAGCTTGTGACAGAGTAAGATACCCTCAGTGCATGTTTGTACAGGCTGTGTATGTTTGCCTGAGATTCCCGTGCTGTGAAAGAGCATGCTGAGAATTGGTTTGATGGCCCGCTGGGGGTGGTGGTCTCCTCCTCTGCCCAGCAGAGACGGGCAAACAGTCACACCACCAGCGGCTTCTGCGCTGACACACGTGTGGGCCTTTTCAGAGCACAAATGGCACAGGAACTAACCACTGACATACATCAGGTTCTCATCAGAGGAGAGGGAATTCAAAGCCTTTTCATGGTTAAGTGGATTAGGTTTCAGATTATTAAAGATATACCGCTAAATTGTTAGTTTGGTTTAGACAAAAACAAGCTGAAGTAAACCAGACCCGTTCTGAGCCTTGAACCTGTGATTGCAGTGTGACCTTCAAACCGTGTTAGCTAAAGCAGAGTATCCAGCAGATGCATATCGGCGTGATTAGACTGAACGAGGTGAAATTAGCTCAGAGTAGTGCTGTAATTGTCGGTGTGTCCAGAGAGGTTCGCTAACAGTTTGATAGTTAACATAAGTCATGAGGATCAGTTCTAAGACAGGCATTCAATCCTCACGTAGGCTATTGGATTCTCATGGCATTGTCACAGAGACAAACTCTTTGGTATCACATGTTAGCATGTAGCATTGACATAATTGGAACATTTTTTTAACAAAACATACCTTTTCAGACCTAAAGACAAATCATGGATTCTCAATTTTGGCTTTTAACAATTATAAAAACAAAATAATCAAGGAAAAAAAATATGGTGCCGCATTCTGTTTTGCAAGGATTGTCTCAATTTTATTTAATATTATTTATTTGAATTTATGCATTCTGATTTAATTGTATTTATTTTAAACATTTTTTTTATTTGTTATTAAATTGAATCCAGTGTTAAATTGACAAGGTATTTATTATTTTATGAATCATCTACCTATGTATTTACTTTGTTTCCAAAGAGAACGAGTAATTGTGTTAAATGATAATCGTGATCTCAACATTGGTCATTATATTTGGGATTTTAATTTGTGTCATAATTGAGCAAAAAAGTAATCAACATTTATTTTATGTTTTTACTGACAGGACAGTAAGACACAGAACAGTTAGCCTGCCCGTACTTATAATAAAAAAATATATATACAAAAATAAAATAAACTAAATAACATTTAAAAAGTTTAAAAAATAAAAGAAGCTTAGCTGTAGTAACAGTGGAATTTTGCCACAAACCAACTCGCTATAATCTTAATGGCTTGACCGCTAAACGCGAATTAGCATGTTAGCTAAAATGTTGGTACTGCATTTCAATTTTCCAGCTGGAGCGCTGAGCAAAGCCAAATCTTGGAAAGGTTATTAAAGCGCTTTAACTGGAGGCAGAGTTTAAGACAGCTTTCAACCTGAGGTAAGGTTAGATGAAACTGTCACAATTTTATGATGGAACTTCAAAGGCGAGTATGCGTTGTGCGATACGCCGCAGAAAATGGGAAGAGAGAGCGAAAGAGACGGGCTTAACCTTATCTCCATCTCACCACAACCCCGAAGCCCCTGGTGGAAAGCTGGCTAAACTGTTATTGTATCCGTTCAGCCCTGGCCAGATGGAACACACAGGAAACCACATTGAACCCAGATCAATAGACATGTCAACAGTTAATCTCATTTCACCTGTCTCCCGCTAACTGCAGCTAACATGTGGACGGCTACAGAAACAAAGATACCTGACCGTACACACGCCAACACACCCTGAAGAAAACTGTATTGCTCAAAAAGTTATCCGTTCTTAGTTTGGGAGAAATAATGGAGTTGACAAATATTAGCTGACTTTCAAAAGTCAGCATTCTGATTTTCCACTGTCCATTACTTCGGGAAATAAACATGAAACACAAATAATTGTTTAGAATAGAATGATAAAATTAAACAAAGATGATATTTTTGATGAGAAATGTTTGAGTTTATTTTAAGATGTCCTCTGAAACTTTGTTCTCTATCAGAAACAACTCATCTGTGATTTATTTTTCATTTCAACAGACGGATTGAAATCCATTGCACTTTTCTCCCACTCTCTGTTTATCTTACCACATCTCTCTCTCTTCCACCACATTCTAGATTTTCTCTGATCTAAAATGATATCTTTTCATTTCTTTAGATGGTGACCGCCACAGAGTGACATTAATCTAAACAAGGCTTAAATTGAAGCGCCTCAAAATGTGACTGCTTAAATTTCACAAAGAGGAAAAAGGGAAACAGGCCGCTGGTATGAAACGCTCACCTATCTTACAAAAATGAAAGTGTTTATTTGGACTTGATTGCTTTCCAAATCTCTTCTCCATGTTAGACAATTTAAGGATATTGCTATTTAAACAGCTGGGAGTGTGTGGTGATATTAGTCATTTTTGGCGAGCTTTAAGGCAAATACAGCTGCTTCATTTTAAGCAATACTTCCTAAAGTAAAATCCAGCAGAAAAAAATCAGAAGTTGTGATCAAAGAGTATAATGTCCAATTTTTTGCAGGTGAAATGGGAAATGCACATTTTATGATGTATTTTTTTCTCCCCACTGCAGAGAAAAACTACTTTCACGTTTTCTAATAAAGATTTCAAATTCCGCCTCTTAGCCAATAAATTACTCCGTAACAAAAAAAAGTTAGCTTTGTTATGAAACTCAAAGCAGACGAATAAACACATTTCAATCGTTTTTGTCTCCTTTTTCTTTAGACGTCCTTCGAGTTCATCATTTTAAATGTTTTTCCACAAGCGAGTGGATCGAATTACTGTTTTTTTCTTGCTTGCATAGTCTATGTGAATTAATTCCAATAAAATGCGAATCCTCCATGTTTGAAGATTTTTTATTATAAATGGAAAAGGTTAATCTTTGACTTCAGAGTTCTAGTAAATGAAAAGATCATATCTGCTTTCTCATAGCTATTAAAATGAAAATGACATTGAATACAAACTGTTTGTCTGCTCTGTTAAACTCGTGCGAGCAGCGTGTTTTAAAAAGTTGCTGAAAGGATGTTGAAAGTCTGCAATTAAATGCAAATGTTCTCTTACTGCAAACCGAATTTGGACAGAATACACTTTCTTTTATAAAACCAGACAATTATTTCAGCCAACAAAACTGAGGTATATTAGGCATTTGCACAAAATATTTTTGCTTTGAAAACATTAAAATGCATCATATGAGCTCAAACAAACAATATTTTAAAGTGACTACAGTCTCAGATATGAGTGAAAATGACATTGTGGTGTGTGTGTCACACCGCTATCTTTCTCTCCTCCCTCTGGGCTGTACAACTGAATAAATGTGTCCGTTTTCATAAGCTCAGGTCTGATTTATTGAGCGAGGCCACTGACACGACCAACTTTCATTTATTAGCTCTGTGACTGCCGATCTATACACACCTAAAGGCATGAGTCACACACGGCAAGCAAACCACAGACCTTGTGACTATGAGATCTGCTGTAATTCTCAAGAGTGCGTCACTCATTTAATATTGGCTCGGCAAAGCAGGAGGTTTATTTTAGGTGGAGCAGTGAGATGTGTTTGGGTGCAAATAACTCCAGGGTACATGATGTCGACCCAACCGGTGTTTTGAAAGATGAACTAACAAAGTGGAAGTGGTAAATTGTGTTTAAACGGAGCGGTTAAGTCTATTAGAAGGGCACACTGACTCGGGGCTATGCAAACTAGTTAAAGCTGCAATCTGTCACTTCTTTGGTTAAAAATAATCAAAAATCAGTTAAAGGTTCAACGTGTAATTTTTTGGAGGATCTATTGACAGAAATGCAATATAATGTACATAACCATGTCTTCAGAGGTATATAAAGACCTTACATAATGTGTTATGTTTTTATTACCTTAGAATGAGCTATTTCTAGCTACATACATCGCGGGTCCCCTTACATGGAATCCACCATGTTGTTTCTACAGTAGCCCTAAACGGACAAACTGCTCTACAGAGCGCGTTTCATAAATACGTTATCTCATTTGGCAAAGAAGCAAAAATCTGACGACTTAGTTTTGTGTCAGCCATCATAGGGCTTCGAAAGGGAGGAGTGGAGTGAAGAGATTTGGTTTCAATTCGCAACCTCACCACTAGATGCCGCTAAATTTCACCCACTGGACCTTTAAGCAAATATACAACGGTAAGCTTAAAATGATTTATAACTTGAGTGCTCAGGTAAAATTTGCTGGGAATGTCAGTTTTTTTTTCAACACATGTAAAGATGTAAAACAAAGGTGTGTAATGCAAAGTTTCAAACAGTGAAGGAGATAGAGAGGCAAAAGTTACGTACTGCAGCTTTAAAGAAATCCAATAAAACCATTACAAAATTATAAAAAAATACATAAGTGGTGTTTTGGGCATTATTCCTGTAGGATCTAATGGTGTTCTATTGGCTCCCATCTGCCGAACAACATCCCACCAATGGAATCCATCACATTCCAGTAGACACCATTATAATTCCCATTAAAACTAATACAATTTCGATAGAAATACTGGTTATGGCAAACTGGTGAACTGACTGAAGTTGGCATCAGTGACTTGCTCTATATGTGCGATAATAATTAGCAAAGATAAAAGCAAGAATACTTATGTAAAAATACATTTCAGAATGTTGTTGTATGGAAAAGAGCACTGTGAGGAATTCTCCAACATTTCTCCTTTTGGGTTCCGCAGAACCCATTACAGAACCAAAATAACACCATATTGGGTTTGGCAGGGATTTTTGACACATAAGGACTTGTGAGAGACAGAAAACAGGTTGACAATGGTCGATCTGTGTCTGCTCTGATTGGCAGAGGTCTAGCTTTGGCTCCTCGGGCACTGCTGGAGAACAGGTTCAAAAGACCAGATGTCACCTGGGGAACATTCTGCCTAATTTATTCATGAAGACAAACACACAAACCCCACTCACACATCTCTTTCTCCTGTAGTTATGTTTTTCAACTTATCATTCTCTTCCTCTGCGTCTGCACACGTCCTCCCGCCTTCACAGTCATGCGTTCAGGTACATGCAGGAGGTGTCTGCCGCACTTTCCCCCGTGCCAGCCTCTTCATTGTTCCCAGCACGCTCCGTTGATCACATTATCTCAACGCCAGCACGCCACGCTAAATCGGGTGACTGGGGCTCCTGCCACAAAGACGGAGTGCGGAGCAGAGCGCCCTCTCCTCCCACGGGACCGAACCCTTGCATGTATGCCTAACGAGGAAATCCAAACATAACCAACCTCATTAATTTCTCCTATCAAAAGCTCCTCGCCCGCCGCATACAGGTGCTCCGAAGTCTCTCAGTCCTCGCGGAAGATCAAAACCAGCTTCGCTGATTGATAGCGAACACTGGAGGAACGTCGGTGAGTACATAAGAACAGAGGAGACACTGGCAACATGATGAAAGTGACTTGAAAAAGAATACGAGAGGCCGTGATGCTATCTACTGTGGCAGATCAACAGATGCACGCTGGGAGTCGTGTTCATGAATAGATACTTGGCTTGACAAAGGAGGAACATCTTATTAGAATACAGCGGTGGATGATAAATATGCACAATGCCACTTTAAAGTGCTCAGGATGTAGGGGCTGGGTGGCCTTTTGATAAATGCACATTGTGAACTGAAGAAAAGCATGACGTTCCAGGTTAAAGTTGGACAATGGACTTCAAATAAGCTACAAAAGAATAAGCATTCATTTTAGTAGACGCTTTTATCTGAAGACGCTTCCCAGACTTTCATTACAAGGACCGTCCCCGGGAAGCAACCTAAGAGTCTAGGACACAATGGTGACGTCTCACGGCTCACTCCCTGATGGGTAAACCAACAAACCTTCAGTGACTACCCATGAGCTTTAACCACTGTCATACCCTAACCCCATTAAAACTCAAAAGGCTGCCAACCCGAATTTCATAATGGGAAATATTTAATTAGTACTCCGGGCTGCATATGAGTTCAATGAATCAATGAGTTCCTTGTTTTTGCAAACACGACACAAGCATTCCCCCTATTCGTCCGGCACATTACAAGCTTTGTCGACAAGGAACTTTTGTCTTCCCTTGACACATCTCAACCGATTACGATGTAAACTGACATCTGTGTCGTCGTGGATGACATAAAGCAGAGGCCATAACCATATTCAAACAAGCAACATGCATTTAATGTGCGTCAAACCGCTTCTGAGTACATTTTTAATGCGGTATCTTCACACAACAGAAGCTTTGGCTGAAATCGCTGAAACACTTACAGCCATAAATCCTCTAAAGCCTGAATGGCCACTTTTTTTACACTGCTCCAACAAAACGCCTTTTGTTTTCTCGCGACAGCGTGGCCCAGCAGTGGCCGTCGGGCATCAAAGTCCCATCCTGACCCCGATACGGCCTTTAAGCACTCCTCCGGCACAAAGCTAGCCCTTTGGTTTCACCACTGCGCACGCTGATGATGTCACAATGCGAGGATCTACGCTGGAAGTAGCAGCAAGCCATGCTGTCAAGAGGTAAGGTATGGGCTTTGAGATCTTTCATTGGACAAAGAATAGACAGAGCACTATAAATAGAGGGAACGGAGGGCTGAGAGATTAAGGATGTGGCGCGACACAGGCCTTGTGTCTGGATGGGAAGAAATGCAACGTGTGAGGTCATGCTTGGCAAACCTGTCACACAGGAAGTGTTAAGGGCCCCTCCGTCTTAGCACAGCCCTGTTGAATGAACTAAAGATGATTCGTTCTGCTCTATTTTTCACTGATGTTAACAATCCCACAGAAGTGGGAGATTTTCCATTTGGGCAGACTTCCAGAAATTGGGTGGTCCAATTATTCACATTAAAATTGGGCTACTCAACGATATTTCATATAATGCAAAATTGTGTTAATGGGTGGGAATAGTAACCTACCAGTTTGAATAGCCTCTTTTGGTAAAGTACTTGGTGATTTATAGGAGAAGAATTTATTTATACACATGGTCGTTGCTGTAAAGGTGAAAGGGGGAAATTATTTTGGGGGGCTACATGTGCAAGGGGGCCACAACTATTCAAACGGGCATAGTGAAAAATACAATCATGAGGCCCAGAAATCCAATCTACAGCCCTGTTTATAAAAATAGCAAATGAAAATAGTATCATGGTATAGTGATGGTAACAGATGTTAGTACCATGGTCCTATGATTGATTACCATTTTCATATGCAACGGTATTTGCATTTCAAAGGTACTGCAGATTACCATGGCACATGTTCGAAACTAAATACCATGTTTTTTTATCGAAGTGTATTTATGTAAGAATCTCAAAAGGCTCTCATACAACAACATTCCAGATGTTATCAGGTTACAGTTGTTAAATAAACCAGCACTGCCATAAATATATTATATCTCTACATGTCTGAGCAAAATGATGGAAACTGATGGTGGGTGAAATGCTAAAGTTTTAATCCAGCCAAGAATATGACACAGAGTATTTCTATCTGAGCATCGTCTCACACTCATAGAAAAGTGGAAAGAGAGAGGATACTAAGATAAAACTAAACCTAAGATAAAATGTCTTTTTCTTTCAGAGTTGAGGTCATGACCAGACACCAAAGTTATGCTTGCACAATTCAAAACGAGTGTACTGTAGATTGGAGCAGAATGTAATGTAGTTTAGTCTGTGGAAACTGGGACTGTTACTGTGTTTAAAGGCACCCTGTAGTACACAATAAAGTACTATGGTATACTATAGCACAGAAATGGTATGGGATTATAATTCAGTGTATGTCATGGTATATTTGTGTTTCAAAGTACTTGAATACCATAGCATTACCATGGTCATATGGTATTGTAATGGCATTACCATGGTTTGATAGCAAATGTCAAGACTAAAGACTAAATGCACCATGCTGATGTCAAGAATGCAATGGGATTAAGGGGAGAGCCGATGGAAACATGCTTAAGCCTCCTGCATGTCAGATGTTTCTCTTGGGAAAATCACACAGAAATATCACATGCCTCTACTAGAGATACAGAAGAGATCTCAGCAATGCCACAAACTCTGCTGAGATTAGCCACGAATCCCAAAGTCAAGTTTATTGATGTATTTTAGTACTAGTCTTATGGACTATGTTTACATGTGCACCAATAATGTGCATATTTACAATAACCAGAGTAAAGACTTCATTTCAGTTTGCATGACGTAAGCAAAGCTCTTCACTCCCGTAACTTGCAATTTGTATTATTCTGATTATTTTCTATAATGCACAGCAAAAATCACATACAGTTGGTGTTCCTTGCCACTGCTTTAACATATTTTAATGCTAATCCTTTCTACGGATGTATTTCATAGTTATTTAGTGCTGTAATAAATAACAAATATGATGAAATGCCTTTGCAATGGTTGTCTACGCTGACATGGTGTTTGTGCTGTCTCTGGATGAAGGTGTTTTTTTTACTTTTTATTGGTGTTTACATGCCTTCTTATTGCGACTAAAATCGACATACATCACAAACGTTACTACGATTATGAGCTTAATTGCATTATAAAGACCAAAGTATTATGTACACATGACGTCAAATTTCATTACAATATTGCCAACATCTCATTATAATTGCATTATGAGGGTGCATGTTAATATAGCCATAGTCATACTGTACGTTTAAATAAAACGTAACCGAGAACCCCATAACATTTCTTGAGCTGTAAAAGAGCAACCTCTAAGCTTCCTCTGGGTCACTTTAAATGATGGTCAACAAGGGTCGGGTCTTTCTCTGAGCTTTCAGCAGTAAACTAATCCTTACTCTGGGCATAAATAGCACACTCCACACCCTCAAAACACAAACACTTCTCTTCAGCAACCAGCTGATCTTCACACTAAGTACCAAAACACCTATCCTCCTCACCAAACATATCCAAAAACCTGCCTTCTTGTCCCTCATTCCACCAACCCATTAATGGTGCTGCAGGGCGGACATCCCATCCCTTAACACCTGGTGTCCACATGGATTAACACTTTCTCTCTCACTCAGGAATGCTCGGCTCTGACTCTATCCTTCTGTTTGTCACCCCCCTTCCTGCTTAACCCTCAAACACCATATGTCTGGTGAGAAAGACTTCTCTACGCACATGTGTGTGTTTTTATGGACCCAGGTGGGGAACTCAGGCTACCTGTGGGAAAGACCATCAACATGCGGTTGTGTAAAGCTCATGTTTTTGAACCGTGGCCTTGCTTTCTGTTATCAGTCATGTTTATATCTTTGTCTGCGGTGGCCGAGGACACTCACCTGGTCAGGGACGTTAAACACGGATGACCGGGCGTGCGAGATTGATTGACAGATGCTGTGATAAGGTGGGCCATAGGTTGTGTTGTGTATAAATAACCCCAAGGCCACTGCCATGTGTTTAACAGAGAGGGCAGGCAAATCCAGAATGATGCAAGACTAAAAAACACTGCTGATCACATCGAATGGCTTTACTTCAAACATACCATAAATCAAAGCCTTGCCACGGTAGCTTTTTATTGCAAAATTGTATCCACAATTAGTACAGTATTTTTGTAATTATTTATTTTTTAAAGGGGTCATATGACAGGGCTAAAACAAATATTATTGTTTGTTTTAGATGTAATGCAATGTGTTTACACGATTTAAGGTTCTAAAACGCTGTATTTTCCACACACCGTGCATGTTTGTATCTCCTCTTTGCCCCACCTCTCTCAAACTCACATGCTATTTACAAAGCGCATCGCTCTGAAAAGCGATGTGTGCTATGATTGGCCAGTTAACCAGTGTGTAGTGATTGGTCGAATACTGCAAGCGTGTGACGGAAATGTGACGCCTCTTACCATATTTGGAACATCAGGTTCCAAAGCAATTGTACTGACAGGTACGCCCACCTTACTTGTGTATACATTTGGGCAACTTATAACACACCAAAGACACAGAAAAACACGTGTTCATGCCATATGACCCCTTAAAATGAATTTTAGTACCATGATATATATCAAAATGTTGTACGAAAACACTTTTTTTGTAAGTGTGACACATAACACCGTACGTATTATTGCTGCATAAAATGCAATTATAATTCCATTTAAATGTATTAATAGCATTATCAAGAACACCATCCTTTCTTTGAAAAAAAAGCCTAACCTGTTCTTTGTCTTCTAAAACCGTGTGGAGTTAATGAACTAGCTACTTGCGGCCTGATCGTTTAACAACAAGTTTAATTGTATTAACCTAATGTAAGAGAAACGGTGGGAATGTGTATCTCTCTAGAGCGAGGAGATAAGACAGGACAGACACGATACACCTTCAGGCTAATTACACCTGATTCATCAGCTCACAGTGACAAAAAGGGGTAATTGATTTCTAAATTAATAATAAAGGCCCATATGAGACTATTGTCACAGCCTTTCTAGCTGGCGACACGCTATCGGTTTCTTGTGCCAATTCAATGTATGATAACATCACACTCATAATAATGGTCGCGAGATGCACACAAAGCTAAACACATTAAAATGTATAATCTATCACCTTATAATCTATTGTCTGTGTATATATACAGGGGTTCTTAAATGTTTTTTGCCACTTTTTAAAATACACGAATGCAATTATGTTACATATCCAATATGCAAATATTCAACACAGTATTTCTGAACTATTTTGGAACTAATGTTAACAAGATGTTTCCAGATTGTAGGTGAATGTATTATAGTGCAACTTTGCCGATTTCAACTCAAAACATGATAGTATATGTTAAAAAAACATTCTCTTTCTGTGTGATTTCTGAATTGAGAAATGCAAGTTACTATTCGTCAGCAAAAGTTTTGCGCCAAAAACTGTCAAAACGTGCCTTTGGGACTCGCTTTTGCTGACAAATAAACTTGAATTTCTTTGGCCAGATAACATGCAATAACAGTAAGCATTATAACAAAACAAAGTTGAAAATCAATGAAGTTAGGCTTTAAATCAGTTTAAATCAAATTTCAACAGATTTGACTGATTTTTGCAACCAGAACTGTCCAAACGCTTTTTGTCATAATTATAAACAGTGTGTATATTCTTTCATAATTTAAACATTTTTAATACCGTTTTATCCCTGTTGTTAAACACATTGTGAAACATTGTGCAGTACTAAAGCATAATTTTCCAACCTGATCTTACGGGAAATTTGTGAGTATTTTACAAGGTGGCTAACTTGTATGAATTTATACAATGTTAGATGTACAAAAATGTATGATTATTATAAAGAAAACAACACTTAAGCCCCTCCCCTAAACCTAATCGTTACTGGTGCGAAAGCAAATGTACTAAAACATACAAATAAGATCATATAGAATTCATACGAATTAGCCACCTTTTTGTGTTGAATTTTCACATAGTCCCAGCACCATTCTATAAACTTATATAATTATAAATTTTATTGATTATAAATAATCAATAAAACAGATTAAACTATTCCTGTTCCATGATGTCCACAATGGGACACATTTGGAAAGGTACTGTAAATCTGGGCGGCGACTCAATTAAAGTTCACAGCCTCCTCCAGGCACTCGAAACAACCGCCTACGCTGCAATGATTGTCAAACACCCATCCAAATAACCACCACACCTTCATTTCCCCCTGATAAGCCGCTTCTGGTCCAGACAGACTCTGCAGGAGCTCTGTGGGTGATCAAAGACCCTAAGTCTCAGGTGAGAGCCATCACCGCGTTTTTTACCCGAGAAAAGAAGCGAGAGAGAAAAAAAGAGCGAGAGATATAAAAATCACCATGTGATTGCTCTTTACTGATCGCTCGCTTCTAAAATTGTCAACTGTCTCCTTGTTTCCACCGCTTCAGTCTCTCTGACCTGGTTTCAGACGGCCCCGGGGAGGTGGAATCCCATTCCGAAATATCCTAGCCAAGAATTCCCTGCCAAATCTGCTTGATAGCAATAAAACGAAATGGAAAAAGGGGGAGAAATCATGTTTGAATTATAAATAGCATTTGAAACACCACAGCGCGACGTGCTTCTCTCACGAACACGCTGAAACCATTTTTTTTTTGTTTTTCTTTTATGCTGTGATATTGAGGTCATCATTCTTGCGTATGAGGCATTATGGGCATATCATGGCTTGTTTGTGTCAAATCAAAGCAGCTGGGTCTTTTTTTCCCAGAGGTTGCCGTTTTCTGCAGGTCTTAATGTGGGCCGGTCTAGCCAGATTCGAAACACACACTCTTCAGACAGCTCAAATAACAAAAGCGCTTCTTCATTAAGATGGAGGGATGAGTTCTTTATGATGTGGTCTAATGTATATGACTGCGTGCCATTAGACGGCTATTAAAAAAGCTTAGATTCATGTGGCTTCCCTCATTCATCAAAAAAGCAATATTGTTAGAGCGATGTGTGTTTTGTTCCCAAAGGAATCTCATTCCCGGGAAATCTCATTTGTCAGGATTCTCGTTACAGGTTGAATGCATTTCAAGCAGGTGACTTGAGCTTGTTTTACTGCAGGTGTGAAATAGAAACGCCCAGTTCCTGTTTCTAAAGAAAAGTCCTCTGTCATATAAATTATATAAAGAAACAGCAAAAAATACATTATTATTATTAACGTTTACTTTTTATTTTTATAATTATAACATTAAGTTTTCATTATATTTCATATTTAACAACAACGACAATAATAATAATTGATAATTAGTATTACTATATTTTAGTTTTGGGTAAAAGTAAAAGATCTGTTCTAATTCAAGTCATCTTTAGCATCTAATCGTTTTTTCCAAATTAAAGCAGTCTTGCATTTTTTTCAATTAAATGGCTTTTTTCCATTGCATCACATTACAAAAGTAAGTGAAAAGGTTTGTGAGTTCCATTTTATATTCACTTCTAAAATGCCAGCGACTGCTCTGTGTGCAATGTGTTGGATAAATAATTTTAAAGCTGGAAACACTTCAGAGACAGACGGAGAGGGAGAGATCGCCAGAGAGCTCTTATCACAAAGAACGGCGCTGTGCTTTCTTGGACCATAATGAGCCTCCCTAACTCCACCACAGCCTTTGGAAGAACACATCTGCAAGCGCAGCCTATCCCCTGAGATTATTCACATGATTGACAGCTCCTCAGAGCTCCTCCCGTTTCACTGCTTTCTGAATATAGAGAGGCAGACAGATGAAAAAGATATAAGATACGGTGTCAGGAGAAGTATTCGAGACTCAAATATACTGCAGGGGTATAAACAGGGTTCACTCTTTACTGCTCAAAAATCTAACATGATGATATACAATATATTATATTACAATGTATTGTAATATATAATATAATACAATAATGTTATATTATGTTTTTTCTATTATTGAGTATTTTCTTCTGGCTACTGGTCAGTACCTAATAGCTATCCAGACATCTTAGCAACCAGCATAAAACATCCAAACAAACATCAAAAAATCCATAGTACAGTAACTTGCTAATCATTTTAATATTAAATGATAGTAATATTTTTAGTTTATAGAGAGAAGTGTTGCAAATTAGCTTTTAATAATAATAACCCCATGAGTTTGCATTGGATGGCTGTTGCTGTCAGTTTATCTATGTATATTGTATCTGTCCCTATTTAAATGAAGCAAAAATAAATGACTTAATATATAAAAACATCTCAAAGTACTTTAGCAACTAGTATACAGTATAACAACTCTCTGTAAAGCACCCACGAAACCTCAAAGATGCAGCAGTGCCCCTAGTGGCAGTTTAAAACAATGCTGTTGGAGAAGGGTGTCACAAAGTGAGAAATGAATAGTGATGGAGAGGGTGTTGCTGGGATTCGTGGGGGTTGTGGGATATCACTCCATCTTTCTGTCTGAGGCCCAGTGAGATGCCTTCTCTCCTGGGCATAGAGAGCTTTTCTTTGCCTCCGTCTGCCAATGAATACCCGGGAGGACTGACTTAAATGAAGGGCAAATCTTCAAGTTAAATGAGACAGACAGAATACAAATAGGGTGAGTTATTATAGAGATCTTTAATACTTTATTTTCCCAGATCAATATAATGAGAAGTAGTCTTGAAGATCTCGTCAAAAACACACCCTTTCTGTGTTTATTTCAAATGCACTGGTAGAATGTCTCATGTCGTTGTAAACACATCTTCCTCATCCTCAGTGACTCTTTGTATAAGCCGATTAAATGAGTGTGAGTTGGCGAGTGGAGGTCTGGGCAGCAGCGCTGGAGCTCGAGCCCCTGTGCATGAATATTAAGTGTGTGTGGGGGATTTGTGTCTGGGGTCTGAAATTGGAAATCACAAGTTTGACTAATCAGCTTTGAGCTTCTCTTTCACTCTGCCTGTGCACTCAGCGGAAAGCAGGAGTAGATTGAGAGAGAGAGAGAGAGAGAGAGAGAGAGAGAGGCTGTAATGAAGTCTGTCTTATAAGCAGGAAATACAGAAGTTGGGAAAAGCAGCCTTTGGAGAGGTCATAGGAAGTTGGGCAGAGCTGTGATTGGTCAGTTTAAACCTTTTCATCTTAAAGGGATAGTTCACCCAAAAAGGAAAATTCTGTCATCATTTACTCACCCTCTTGTCATTTCAGACCTGTATGACTTTCTTCCTTCCGCAGAACACAAAGAAGATATTTTGAAGAATGTTGTTAACTGGCCCCCATTCACTTGCATTGGTTTTGTGTGCATACAATAGATGTGAATGGAAGCCAGTGCTGTTCGGTTACCAACTTTACCAGTCATTCTGTGTGATAAAATAGCTATATAGTACAATTAAAGACAGAGAAACACAATCAAAAGGTTGACAACAGGGATAAAACATTCACAGGTCATGTCAAGTACCCATGTGATATGTTTTATTGAGCTCAATTATTCTGACAGGCCTCCGTGTGCTGAGAAACGCAGAAAAGTATGTAATTAATATCACGTCTGACCCAAAGTTTAGGAGATGGCTATTACTGCCAAAGGCTGGGAGACACATTAACTTTAATGTCGCATCTCAATGAAAGAGACGGAGAACAGATTTCCATCATTTCAAAATGTTCAAAAACGGCTTCCAGGCACATTGAAAGTAATCTGGAGTCAGATATTTGCCCACACACAGAGAGAACCCCCCCCCACACACACAAATACACACACAACATTCAATCAGTCTCTGGTAAGACAAAGCACCTTCTGCACTAACAAAGAACGCAGCGAAGCGTCAGCCAGAACTCATGAATATCATAACGTTCCAACCTCGCCTTCACAGGTTGAATCTCAAACAGTGTTCGACTCATCATACATTTATTCATTGTGTGCCAGGTCTAGATTATGAGTGAAATTGAAAAATGTGAGAGGAATTAAAAGAGAGCAACATTGTGAGAGAGTGCGTGTATTTGGAGTCAAAAGCCACCTGTATGGTCATCATGAAGAGACTAGAGAGAGGCTCTTTACTGCTACTGCAGCCTAGAATTTCACTGATGCAAATGTGGATTCAGGTCTGTAAAGGTCCAGTGTATGAAATTTAGTGGCATCTAGTGGTGAGGTTGCGAATTGAAACCAACGGCTTCACTCCACTCCTCCCTTTCGAAGCCCTATGATGGCTGACACAAAACTAAGTCGTCAGGTTTTTGCTTCTTTGCCAAATGAGATAACGTATTTATGAAACGCGCTCTGTAGAGCAGTTTGTCTGTTTAGGGCTACTGTAGAAACAACATGGTGGTTTCCATGTAAGGGTACCCGCGGTTTATGTAGATAGAAATAGCTCATTCTAAGGTAATAAAAACATAACACATTATGAAAGGTCTTTATACACCATTAAAGACATAGTTATGTATACTATATTGCATTTCTGTCAATAGATCCTCCAAAAAATTGCACACTGGACCTTTAAAGACTCGTATTTGATATGACTTCCATAATGTGAAAGACTAAACTAAATATACATTTACTGCATATACAATCACCACTTGCACACAAATGCTTCGAGCGACACCAATTTCTTGTGGCGTTCGCAAATTTGTCAAGATGTCTTTCTCAGAATTACCACAAGTGGCGCTATATGACTCATTAGACGAACTTCTATGGTCAGTTTCTCTTAAAGCTGCAATTCAAAGCTTGTGCCTCTATATAGCCATCTCTGTCTAAAAGACTGCAGGTTACATTACGTATTTGAGGTGAGGTCAAATGACGTCAAACTGACATTTCCTGTAAAGTTATACCTTACAGTTTAGATTATAAGATCACCTTTGAGAGGGTAGGATAAGGAGGCAGTTTTGAACACTTCTTTTTATATACTTGCTCAATAGCAGACTTTTGTTTATTTTTAAGCACAAAAGTTGTAGCTTTAAACATGCTCTAGCAAATAGGCTAAAGTAAGTAAACAAAGTGAATTTGTTTAAATGTATGACATTACTTTAATCTCGCAATAGCTGAACCACAAACAGAACAACTGACATCTACCACAACGGTCAAAGCAGTCTCTTTAATTAGCTCACTAGGAAAACATGGCTATTAACACACCAGAAAACAAAGCAGAAATTACCACGTCAAGGGTTTCTAATGATAGACAGGCCCCAGTTGTCTTGGAGTTTTATCATAATATTGTATGGAGGCCTTTCCTTTCCTTCTTTTATCCAAGGTACTGTGTGTGTGCGTGTGCGCGTGTGAATCCACTCAGTTCAGTTGCATCATAATCTATTCTACAAACTGAAAAGTGGAGCAGCACAAACTGTCTTTGAAGATGATGAGAGAAAAACAGTTTTCCATTTTATTTCCATGGGTTTGCATGAGGTTTGGGCCAATCAGCACAGTAATTCAGTTAGCTTGATTTCATTACAGCGCTGCTGTTATTAGCTCACCCCGTCCCATTCATGTCATATAATCTCATTACTTTTCTTTTTTATTTATTTCCAGATTTGCTTAGCACTGCTTTTAGCCCTTCGGCATCTAGAACTCCAGAAAACTACAAATGACATCACTGCAATTATGGACAGTCACGAAGTATCAGTGTTATTCTGCTTCCAACCCCAACCATTAGATTTTAGTTGTAATTGCTTGCTGTTTTAAATGACAGGTCGCTTGGATTTTACCGGACATTGCGGTGGAGTCTCGGGTTGATGAATATTGCTTCAACCATCCCTTAAGTCCGGCTGTAATGCAAATGGACACCTCCGTGGAGTTCTTCATATTCTTTTCTGCCCTCCACTGTGTCAGCAAATGGAGTGTACTTAGAACCGGTAGAGTCATCATTGAGGAACTGTCTCCAAACATTGGCCTATTCTCCCGTTCCTCTGTGCAGTTTTGCAAGAGTCAACGACGCCAATCTTAAGATTAGTCATTCAGGAGAGTCTGCCAAGAGACAACAAACAAATGAACCCTCCAGAACTGCAAGGCATGTGTGTAAACATAATAAGCACTGAATCCCTGAACTAAAAATACATCCACAGAGACACATCCACTCGTGACTAAAACACAAACTCATACTCAACGAGAAGCCAAACCCTTTGGCAAACAAACCGAACCATTACGCTCTCCTCAAAAGACGTTCTGCCGAGCAGTCGCAGTCATTTGTAAGCGCCCGTAAATCCCTCTCTTTCCTCCCTAATTCCAGAGATGCTTTAATCAACTGAGGAACGTGTTATTTCTCACTTCTCTGGTTCTACAAGCTTGCACTCCCCGAATTACAATGGGGTTTCCGTGATCCTATTTACAGCCGTGGGCTGGTCCGGAATAAGGGAGTGCGTTGACAATGGTATGAAACAATGAAGGAAACACAGAAAATGGCAAACTAATTCCATCCGCTCAGAAGGAAAGAAACCAAGCTGCTCGAAACAGCGGTGGCTAAATTTAATTAAGCTCGGGTAAACAATCAGTGGGATTCAGATTTGAACAAACACTTCCGTTCAAAACTGCCGATGCTACGTAAACAACCACGCTGAATTGCGATTTATGAAGTCTGTAAGAGAGCATTTTGTTTTTTGATTCATCAAGATTTTTAAATAAACCCAAATGGAGAAATTTAAATGTTGGGTTTGAATCTGATCAGGTCATTTCTTTCCTTGGCGTATGAAAGGTTTTATCAATCAATGGAGTTTGATTCTTTTCTCTTTGAAACTCTAGTAACCACTTATGGCCGTTTGTGTAGTGCAGACTTAAAATGGCATCCAAATTAGATACAAGTTGATACAAAAACATGTTTCCAACTAGTCCATCGGCAAGGCAGATGTAGTCTATTACTAAAGGGACAAAAAACAGAAAGTAAACCTGTCTGTTTGCACCTTGTCAAAGGACCTCTATGAAGCCAGCGGAGTGCATGCATGACATGTGTGTGTGTGTCTGGATTGGAGAACAGAGGGTTTTGGCACACATTTCTATATTTCACATGAGAATGGGTTACGCTCTAGCCAAGGTCTGTTCGATTGCAGCCAGGTTCAGAACAGGTACGTCTCACTCGCCCCGTCCCAGCCCAGCCCAGCACTGCCAGACCAGGAAGAAATGAGCTAAGGTCACCTTGACAAATCAACACCTGCCAAAAATGGAGAGGCCCACCGAAGAGGGTGAAATTAAACGGGGTAACATGCCAGGGGGGGTGTAAGCCTTGGAGACACGTACTGCTTTTCCAACAAAATGCTTCTTAACCAACATGGTCTTTCAGGTGAAGCTGGTTGAACAAAGAAGTCTTGATGTTTAAATGAGTTAGGCGGTGACAAGCGGTGGTGCTAGGTGATGACACCAGCCCGGTGTGGAGAGTGATTCAGTGAACAGGTGTATCGAATCTGTCAGTAAACAGGATCTCAAAAACATAAAAACTGTGCTGAGAGATGCCCACGCTGGAAAAAGAGACTATGAATGTGAAATTAAGAGAAAGCAACACAAGCAATATCCAAAAAAAGAGGATAGAAGCTGAAAGGGCCCAGCGGATGGAAATGAGTGATAAGACAACAAAAGTGAGTCAGGGAATACTGCAGGAGCAAATGAAGAAAGAGCGTATAGAGAAGGTAAATCCTCTCATATGGGTGGGCGATTGGCCCATGCACTCTTCCATCACGCTCCTGCTTTTTCAATCACATTTATTACTGCCACTATTTTTGGGGAGGTGTAAGTGACTGGGGTAATGGAAGCCGGGATGTTATGCCAGCTGAGGGATCTGTGATTATGTTAGCGAATTGGGTTATCCATCATGTGAAAACCATCGAGTAGATCTCAGACATACAGTAGAAGACGGAAGACAGAAATACCCGCCGGTGACCCAGAAAAGACCATTTCGGCAATAATATCTAAGCACGGGTCTGTCTGAAACGTAAAACGCTGGATATGAGTCTGCATTCATCATGGAGCGGAGGGTTAAAAATGTGATCTTTTTGCCATTAGGAATCGAATAAAGAGGAAGGCGTTCTTCTCTTGATCCTATTTGCTTTTATAATGTCCTGGAGCAAAATAGACAAACTTCCTTTGGTTTCTGGGGAAAAAGCTAATTGTGCTTCAGACATTATTTGTATCACAAACTGCGCCGTTTTATTGGCTGCTTTATTAAAAAGGCTCTCATAGACTGAAACAGCAGTTCCCAATTCAGTTTTTAAGAGTCCCTCAACAGCAAGTCTAAAAGAAGCATTAACCATTATATTTCACTTTTTCAATACATAACCGTGTGCATTTGCAAAAATAGAGGCTACAGTAAGTTCAAATAGCATACTATCTATGCTAATTCTATAGTACACATTATATACATTGTGAATATTATGCACATGTTGTTTATGTCTGGATGACGTACCACAATCGAACAAAGTCTTGATGTTTAAATAAGTCAAGCGGTGGTGCTCATGTTTCAGGTTTCAATGTGTAACTGTATGCATTTTGCAAGAATATATATACAGTATATATATATATATATATTTAGGTTTCGATATATAACCCTTTTTTGCAATAAAAGAGGCTACCGTAAGTTCGAAATAGCATACTATCTGTGCTAATTATACATTACAGTATGTACACTGTGAATATTGTGCACATTTTGTCCATGTATAGACATATGCTAAAACGTGCAGAGTCGTATTATTAAAAACAACTGCGAGAATATAGTTGTGGCAAGGTGGGCGTGGTTCAGCGAAGTCTGCAGCAGGAGAGAGAGTGAGGAGACGAGCGGTGAGTGAGTGGCGCTCGCACAAATAATGAACACCTGTGCCTTGTTCCAGTAACTGGCGTGGAGAGGCTTAAAAGCAGCAAGGCAGAGACAGTCGGGGAGAGAGACCGGAGCTGACGGCTGGA